>NW_026864836.1:0-46228 GCF_026571515.1 Ruditapes philippinarum | reverse complement strand
GCAGGGGAAAAACCCTCTCCTGCACCTAGCACATTCGACTTTACTAGAACATTTTACCTGAATGTCCACCACCTTGACAGTTCACCTAATGTCAACATTCTATACCTTGTCCTGCTTACACCCTCTGTTAGATGCTTTAATGCTAAACATTTTTGACACAAATTTAGCTTTGACTTGCTATAAGCACATTCTTTTTAATTTCAAATCACTCAATTATTAACTTTTTCTGATACTATTAGCATTGATGTTGCACATCTTGTTGCACTTCAATCTGTATGTATATAATATAGCAGTGTTTCTTTCAGCTTGGGTTTTTTTGGCCCTTTTTGACCCCCTGTATAAGGTTTTAGGGATTCATTTGAAATTTGAAAGGTCATGCCATTGAAATTGAACAAAAATATAAAGAACAACATTTAACACTTAAGACAAACAGATATAACTTTTGAATTTTCTATAAGGTCAGTGTTTTCAACAACATGAAGCCATTTGATACTTCTTTTGGGAGAGGGTCTGAAACAATACTGTTGTTTGTTGTATTTTTCGTAAAAAAAGTTGTTAATCTCCGGTGATTTTCAACAAAAGACATTTATAAGCAGCATGCATGGTAAGTTCTTAGAATAATTATTATGACAACAATAAACAATTTTGTCTGGGTACATAATTTATAAAAACAAGTGTTTATCAACTAGTTGAAACAGGCAAAATGCTGGACTACAGACCCATTAATTTCATTTCCCATTAAAATTATTGGCGGAACCCGGGGTACACATTTTGTACATGTTAGAAATGGTAATATTTTATAGTTTTTATAAGTCAAATTGAGTAAATTGGTCACAGGGAATTCCTTGCAACATGAAATATGCAATAACTGAATTTTATTGCGTCATGCCGAAAGTAGTGCGCTCAAATTGCAAAAAATGCGTTCTGGAAGAAACACTGATGAGTTATAAATTTGCTTGAAAGTTATAATATTTATTGTTTTGACAATAGTATAACAGAAAAGAGAATCAGATAAAATTAATTAAATAGAAACGTATAAAGACAATAAAATATCCCTGTAAAACTGATAGTACAGACCTTGATGTGAGAAATTTTAGCATTTTAATATCCACATAGAAATAATAAATGATTATTATATCTGTGCTACAAAATCAAATATACCTGAAAATTCTTCGTTTGCTTGTAAATTACATTTTGTATTCAGTAAGTATTTTGTCTATGTAAATACATCAACTAAATCTATTTACTATCGACTGATGGGTTTCCTTCTATAAGATATGGTTACAACGGAGAGCCTCCAGTATCTGCCTAATTTCTGTAATGTTGGATTACTGGCTGGATATTTTTCTGGAGAATTTGTTGTTAAAGCTGAATGTCCTTGACCTAGTTACTATAAAGATCAGTCAGTACTGTTTTTTTCTTTTTTACTAATTATTTACAAATCATATTTTTATATAGAAAGGATATTGCAGGGGAAAATGCAAGAAATATTGCACAGTTGTCAACCTGACAACAATTTAATTTTGACAAGATAGCTTCTGAAAGCTGAATGCACAGAGGCTTAGAAAAACCTTAATTGGGCCAAGTCCTGAAATTTCAAAAATTGAGAATAGTACAACAAATAAAGTTAGGTTGTATTGCTGTCAGTGCCTGTATGTTAATGTTATAGTCAGACTTGGATTGTTTCTAAATTCAAAAATTCTTACCCCTGTTCATGTTTAAATGTTGAATTCTGCTTTAAGCAGTGCCAGGGGTGTGGATGGTAGTTTGCACTTGACAGTACCATCCACGAACAGGATCAATCGAACCGAGCCTGCAACATTTTTTCAAATTTGCTGTGTTGGCTTTTTTCTTTCAGGGATTCTTTTTCTCTCTATTTTATTGCCAACTTACTCTTGATACCCGAATTCTGGTTGAATGGTTAGTGTGATGTGTTTAGCTTTCTGTTTTAAAAGTTTTAAAAAAATTATTTAAGGTTATTTAATGACAATAGTGGTAAAATGGTTATAAAAACACTTTCCTGAAGCTTTGTTTTTATTTTCCTTTGAGACAGAAACAAGACTATTAGCTTGTTCTGTTTCTTTTCCTTCAACATAAGGAGACTCATAAATTGTTGTTATTAACTGTTTGATTTGTTAGGCCTGCAATCAGTTTCCGGAGAAATTTGTAAGGTTTTACATTAATTTTGTACTGATACAACTTCTTATATGTTAGTTATTATTGCCCTGGATTATCATTGCAGAGTTGTTAAAGGCTGCCAGCTATTTTTTTAGTATTTTTGTAATGAGGATAAAGCCAAAAATAAAGTAATAACTTTTATCTTCATCTGACAGTAACATTTCTGTTCAGATTGAACATTAAATACATTACTTAGGAAATAGATATCAATTTTGAGTGCATTGTTGTAGAAAAATACATGGTTCAAGTTCAAATAATCACGAAGGAATAGGCCTGAGTAGTAAATTACAAAGCATTTGAACAATAAACCATTCATTATTATACTTTATTACATGCTTTTCAGTGGTTTATAGAATATGTCAGTGAAATATAAAACTGATAATCTCACAGTTTGAAACAGTGAAGATATCAATAATATGATATTTTTCACTGTTTTGAATTTAAGTCCATTGCGTTGTTTCAGTGAAATACCAATGTGCACAGTACTGAAAACCAAGTATTATTATTATTTGTATTATTGGCGCGCTTTTCATTTAGTTTTAGGTTAAAATGTCTTTTTAAAAGTTTCTTTGCATATCATAAAAAGAAAATTTGTTTAGTGTCAGATTGAAATATATTTCACCTCGTGAACACCAAAAATTCATATTTCACTTGTGGCAGCTAAGCCTTAAGGGTTAGTTTTCATTGTAGGTAAGACAGATAAGGCTTTAGTTCAGGCTAGTTTTCAGTAAAGTTAAGGCAGCTAAGGCCTTAGTTCAGGTTTGTTTTCAGAATAGTTAAGGCAGCTAAGGTTTTAGTTCAGGTTAGTTTTCAGAATAGTTAAGGCAGCTAAGGCTTTAGTTCAGGTTAGTTTTCAGTGTAAGTAAGGCAGGTAAGGCTTTAGTTCAGATTAGTTTTCAGTGTAGGTAAGGCAGGTAAGGCTTTAGTTCATTTAGTTTTCAGTGTAGGTAAGGCAGCTTGGGCTTTAGTTCAGATTAGTTTTCAGTGTAGGTATGACAGATAAGGCTTTAGTTCAGGTTAGTTTTCGGTGTAGGTAAGTCACAGCTAAGACTTTAGTTCAGGTTAGTTTTCAGTATAGTTAAGGTAGCTAAGGCTTTAGTTCAGGTTAGTTTTCAGTATAGTTAAGACAGCTAAGGCTTTAGTTCAGGTTAGTTTTCAGTATATTTAAGACAGCTAAGACTTTAGTTCAGGTTAGTTTTCAGTGTAGGTAAGACAGCTAAGGCTTTAGTTCAGGTTAGATTTCAGTGTAGGTAAGACACCTAAGCTTTAGTTCAGGTTAGTTTTCAGTATAGGTAAGACAGCTAAGACTTAGTTCAGGTTAGCTTTCAGTGTACTTAGACAGCTAAGGCTTTAGTTCAGGTTAGTTTCAGTAATAGTTAAGACAGCTAAGACTTTAGTTCAGGTTAGCTTTTTAGTGTAGGTAAGACAGCTAAGGCTTTAGTTCAGGTTAGGATTTCAGTGTAGGTAAGACAGCTAAGGCTTTAGTTCAGGTTAGTTTTTCAGTGTAGGTAAGACAGCTAGCTTTAGTTCAGGTTAGCTTTCAGTGTAGGTAAGGCAGCTAGGGCTTTAGTTCAGGTTAGCTTTTCAATGTAGGTAAGACAGGTAAGGCTTTAGTTCATGTTAAATTTCAGTGTAGGTAAGACAGGCAAGGCTTTAGTTCAGGTTAGATTTCAGTGTAGGTAAGACAGCTAAGGCTTTAGTTCAGGTTAGTTTTCAGTACAGGTAAGGCAGCTAAGGTTTTAGTTTAAGTTATGCTTTGCTTTTCAGTTAAAGTTTTAGTTCAACTAAGTTTAATGTAAAACAGGCTCCAAAAATGTTTAATTTCAGTTCAGGTAAGGGTTAAGTTCAGTTAAGTTCAGGTAAGCCTTAGTTTACAGGTAATGTTTTCTGGCATAATCATGTAAAAAAAGGAGTAAATGTCATCAACAGAATGACAAATATATCTGATTAATGATAAATCTATCTGTAATTTATTATATGTCCATACATCTGTTACAACTTCTGATTGAATATAAATTTTTCACCTTTGATGTTCAATTCAGGCAAGGATATGCATTATTATTGCTAGGTCTATTTGGTTTAAAGCAGGGATTTGGATTGCTAAGCCTAATTTATTAACATTTCTGTTCTGTAAATTTGTATAGTATCTAGTGTATCAATATTGACTTAAATTGTGTAGAAGGATTCTTGGTTATGACCAGCATTTGATAGTTTTTGTTCTCTTTGAACTGGCAGGTAGCTGAAAGCATTTAGAAATGACAGATACAACATGTTCAGCCATTGAATATTAAATTAAATAAGCCAAAAAATGGAACCAAAAATTAAGTACTTTCACAGTAAAATATATGTCAAAATAATTTAAACCCTATGCACAGTTTCTTTTGCATTTGAGTATAATTATGTTAAAGACAAATTATTTTTAATAGCTGTTAAGGTGAACAATTAGTTATCTGATTAATAATTGACCTGCAACTATATTAAATGTTGGCAGCTGTTATTGTAGCATGTTTTAATATAAGACACTTGTCTGTTCATGGGTCTTCTCTAAAAGTACTGGTCAGGTTAAACCGCCTCTGTGGTCGAGGGGTTAGAGTTGACTTACCTCTCTGGCGTGGGTTCAATCCCCAGGAGATGCTTTAGTAGTTTAGCACGGAGGAAGGAAGTCTAGTACTGGTGTAACTCTCCAGGAACGATGGTTAGGAAACTACCCGCCTATATGACTGAAATACTTTTGGGAAAAGGCGTAAAATGAAACAAACAAACAAACAAAGTCAGGTTTACTTCAAATTTGTTGTTTTGAAATTCATGTGACTCTCAAAGACGAAAATTAATATCTTATTTGACACAAATTACTCTCTACTACTCCCAGGCCACATTTAAAAAAGTCTTTGTTTGCTGTCTCCCGACCCTAATTTTTAGAGTTGGGTAGGTAGGTAGGGATTTTTTTTTTTTTTTTTTTTTTTTGGAATACATACATGTTTTGGTTTGATTCTGTTTGTTGAAAAAACGGTTTAATAAAAAATGCGAATAAAATTTTTTAAAAATTGATATATCTTAATTTTCAGTTTTGTATATCTTTCAATTAGTCAATACAAGAAGTATAGTTCTTTTTAATAAAAATACATGTAACAAAGGCAAAATTTTCAAACATTCACCCAACATGTGAAGAGGATGACTAAAACACACAAATATACTCAAATATATTATGCAAAATAACTACTGAACAACAAAAGGCATCATTATACATCAACAGTTTAAAGTCTGTTTACATTTTTTTCTCACTGAAATGAATAGTTAGTGAACAACCAGAAAAAACAATTTCAAACACTAAGCAACTTCAGACAAGTAAACAGTTAAGCCACAGTAATACAACAAAATTTAGGTTCACAGTATTCATTTTTTATAGGACATCTATGGGGAATGTCTTTCTTGTGGACATTGATGCATTGCTCATAAACTGGAAGTACAATCCTAAAGGCTAAACTTTGTTAACAGTTCTGGATTTCTCTGTGCTTCTGGCTCATCACAATGGGCACAAATATCTGGGCGTCCAATGTTGGAGGCACAGTAAGGGAACTCCACGTGAGATTGGCATGACATCTGCAGTCATACGAACACTCTCCCTTGCAGAGCATCTCCTATGAAAACAGACAGAAGGCTAGACTTTATGCAATACAGATTTTGCCAAAAATGCAATTATTTTAACTTTTTTAATTATACAAACATGGGAAATATGTAAGAAAGAATAAAATCAGGTTTCTACTTTCAGTTGATTATGTAAAAACATTTTGACATCACTATTTTAAGAAAATAAGCACAACAATGTGCATACTAATACTAACCATCAACTGTAATGACTGAATCACAGTTGTAATCAAATTTCTCAAGGTTGTGTTTTAGAGATCATGTTTCCCTGTCAATTTATTCTTGGAGTAAATACACCATATAAGTGCATTTGCTGGTTGAAGAAAATGATTATTTAATAAATACTGGTACTTATAAATGAGTGAGTACATACAAGAAACTTTATTTATTTACAAAAACTTTATTTTAAGTCGATTACATGAGCACTCAGTAAGTTTTTAACACAAACCAGTATTTAAGCATACCGTAAGAACGTCCGATTTTTTTCAGGTAAAAATCCTCGACGTCATTTAACAGATCGACCCATGCCCAGACAAATTCATTCTCGTGGAGGTTATTTTTCAACAAAGTTGAATTAACGTAATAATAAATGTTGACTAGATGATAAAATACTCGTCTTCTTGAAGATCTTCTAACTTTCGTTTTGCAAAATTGTAACGGATGTGTACACAATCGACTTTTACCCGGCGGTACTTAATAGTCGATACACGTGACGAATAATACGCGGGAACCAGAATACTACACGCCGTTATTGAACGGATATCGGTAAAAATATGCGGCACCAAAAAAAAAAAAAAAAAAAAAAAAAAAAATGGTCGGCGAGAGCAAATAAAATTTTTCGGAGCGCAGCGTTTTTTTAGGGTCGGTCGGGAGACAGCAAACAAAGCTATTTTTAATTTAGGCCTCAGGAACTAAAAATATCAAAACTTTTTAACATTACCATCTTGAACCAACAGGTAAACTTGACCTGTAGCATCCAAAGATGACCATCAATTTTGCTCTAATAGGTTTAGTTCATCTTTTTAACTTGTTCTGATATTCTATAGAGCACAAATTAAGTTATCAGAGGTAAGCTTTTGTGATGGCATTGTGTGTCTGTTGTTATCCACAATTTCTTAAAACAACATCTCCTTGGATATGAATTATAAATTTAATGTTTAGATTTATTAAAAGTACTTGGCTACTGTCTAGATTGAAGTCTTGTTTAGGCAGTTCCCTTAATTTTTTTTTTACTATAAATAATGTGAGGAGAAAAAGATAATTTGTAAAATTGGACTTGAAGTGTTTTTGAAGAGATATTAAAATAAGATAAATGTGAAGTTTACAGAATAATTTCATGTCTACTGGAGAGATATTGATTTGAATATTACCCCCATGTCCTCTGTCAATGACAGGAAAGTAGGTTAGACTTGTGTTTGTTAGCAGAAAAACTTGCAAAAAATGAAGATTTTTGGCACTGTGAATGATATACCACAGACAGATCCATTGTTTATTATGAGAACACAAGACAGTTTTGTTACCTACTTTCTTGGAATAACAATCAAAGCACACTTAAAAATTAACTGATATAATAGTCTTAGCTTTCCCCCTGCAGTGCAAGGTACAGAAAAACATTAGAAGGATAGTAAAAATTCCCATTTCATAAACAATTTCACACAAAGATGATTTATTTATTATAATATAATTATATTTATATATATCTGATGAGATTCCCAGTTTTCCTTGTAAATGTAATTCAAGAAGTAGGAAAAGTAAAACTATTTTATATGTTAATTAAGTGAAGCCATTTAACTTATTTATCATTTGCATAATGATGCTTGCTTTTATTTTTTCAGTTTTATACTAACTACTTGCACATTTTTATATATATTTATTCTTGAACTTATTACATACTAACTTTAACATACGTATAATACTTACTTAGATGTTTTTTTCCTTATCTTACAGTCTATGATAAAAATTGAAATAATCCCAATATCAGAATCTTCTTTTGGGATTGAGTTTTTCGTTTTTATTATACTTTGCTACGGGTTTATGTTTTATAAACAAATTTTAGTCATTATACCATTACTAAAATTACAAGTAGCCTGAAATAACATAACTTAATTGACTTAATGGAGTCATTGTTGTTTTTAGAATAATGAGAATTATAAATATGATTGCTTAATGTTGATTTATTAAAGCATTTCCGTCCAACAAATGAAATAACAAAAAAGGGAAGTAACATGTATAAAGTTCTAAACAAACGTAAGATTTTTGCTTCAGTCTATTTCCTGAAAATATGGAAAAGAAAATAAACCTTTGCCTGCGGTGTAAAAGAGCCAGGTCTAAGTCACGATATTAAAGCCCCTTAAGATAGCAATTGTCTCCAGCTTCATGCTGATTTTCATAAAAATTTTGAAAATGTTTTCAAAGTAAAATATTTTGAAGTGAACAAAGGAAGTAATTTACACATAGAAAACAACACTTACAATCCATGTAAATTAACAGAATGAGGTCAAAATATGCAAAAACCTGCTCAAACTAAAAGTGGTAAGCTTTTGGCACCAATGTAGAGCCAATCACTTAGAGTGTGAGACTTGTAATCTCTACATTGTGGGTTTGATTCCTGGGCTGGCTAACAGAAATTACTAAGTCTTTCAGGTGAGACTTTAAATTGAGGCCCCATGTATGATTGGTTAAACACTTGGCAGGTTAAAGGACTAGAAGAAGCTTCTAGAATTTGGGCATATTTCTGTATCTGTATCTTGCACTATCCTCCAAAAATCTAAAATGACTAAAACTCTTCTGGAGGCCTCGCCCATATGGGCAACTGGTGGCAAGTATAAAAAAACTCAAATACACACATAAGTAGAGTCAGGCTCACCTGCATGTCTATGATTAACATGTCCATTAAGAATTAGCAAGTTTTGATTTTAAGAATGCATAATTTCCCCTTTCTTTATACACT
Source organism: Ruditapes philippinarum (assembly GCF_026571515.1). Classification (NCBI taxonomy): domain Eukaryota; kingdom Metazoa; phylum Mollusca; class Bivalvia; order Venerida; family Veneridae; genus Ruditapes; species Ruditapes philippinarum. The sequence continues at coordinate 37,455 of NW_026864836.1, read as the reverse complement.
GTATAATATTTTACCTATTTTTCATGTTCACCATTGTTTTGTTTATTACATTGCTTTTAAAGTTTTCTAAAATATTATCAAGAATGTTAAGTTTATAATTTTATCATCACACACAGCATGTTGTTTTATGATTTAATTGAATACATACAAGTGTTGTTAGTGTCCTTAATTATAACACATATAAATTATGTTAGCAGGTATACACATTTCAAAATTTTATGACATCGTATTGTTGCTGTATAGAATTCTAGCACTTTTCATATTCTTTCATATATCTTGTAGAGAATATCTTCCATTATGGATACAGTTCAGAAAGATCAAAGTGTCAACTAGCCAGCTGATACAGGCTTTAGTTACAGGTATTTTCTGGAGACTCCTTTAACATGCAAGTGTCTAGCAGGCACAGGAGCCTCACAATAAGCAAGTTGGCATCATATTTGGTTTTACAGTATGCTATATTGTTATATTTTGTATTTTCAGGAAAGCAATGAGAGCTTATGAGGAAAGTTGGGACAGGAGACTAGGACTCATGTGTTGTTGTGTGGAAAGAAAAGGCAGAAATAAGGTACTTATACAAATGTGCCAAAATGACTCATCTGTCATTCCTAATGCAAGATAAAATTCTTAACATTTGTAAAACAAATAGAAACGCCAGTCAGATATCCCTTTCTGTCTGTCCCACGGCTTGTCGACTGACAAAACAGTGGACTTTGGGGCATCCATTTCCTATGGACTAATTCTAGAACCATGTTGACTCCCAACTGAATGGCAAGCTGTCAAAACCTTGTGTTTATCTTCACAATTGAAGCTTGAGTAAAGGTCAATTTTTGCCTTCAAGGGTTACTTTGAATATTGGTCAAGGCTGCAGATGAATAATTAGCAATCCAATACCTGACTGTATCTAGTCACAGGAGACAAATGAAGTAACTCTATATCTAATATTGGTGTCTTAATTGTTTAACTATAATTATGATGGGCTATCTAATCTATAATATTGAGCCATGCCATGACAAAACCAACATAATGGGTTTGCGACCAGCATGGATCCAGACCAGGATCCATGCTGTTCGCTTACATACTCTATAACAAGTAGAGAAACTGATAGCAAACAGCATGGATCCTGATCAGACTGCGGGGATGCGCAGGCTGGTCTGGATCCATGCTGGTCGCAAACCCATTATGTTGGTTTTGTCATGGCACGGCTCAATTATGTGCTAGTCTGACTCAATACTACATCAATACTCTAGGGATATTTACCTTCTATTACATCCACAATTCAATTACTGGTTCCTAAACTAATTTTCGCAGCTACCATTCAGTTTTGTTTGAACATTATTTATTTAAGCTTGATTGTGAACAAAGCTTTCAGATTATATGAACCATTTTGAACCAAAACAGGTTTCTTATGAGGAAAGATGGTCTTGACTCAGGAGGACAAAAACTTGTGACCATAAGGTAGAAAAACAGGCATCCTAGCCACTATAATTGTTAAAAAAATCTCTGAATGATTGATAAATTAGATTCTGTATGATTGGTAAAATATTCAGAATAATTGGTAAAAAAATCTTGAAATGAATAATTGGTAAACATATCTATAATATTGGGGAAAATATCTCTGACTGACTATAGGTTTAGAGGCAGACACCTTAACCAATAGGGTACTACTTAATGTCTCTGAATAACTGGTAAAAAAATCTCAGACAGATTGACAGAAAAATCAATGAATGGTAAAAAAAAACAGGGAAAAAATAAAATGATTGGTAAAAATTCTCTGAATGTTTGGTGAAAAAATAATCTCTGAATGATTAGGAAAAGAATCTCCAAATGTTTGGTTAAAAGAAATTTTCTGAATAATTGGTAAAAAAATCTCTGAATGGTTGGTAGAGAAAACCCCAATCTGAATGACTGTTAAAAAAAACCCCAAAAAAACCAAAACAATATGAATGACTGTTAAAAAAAACAACAAAAAAACAATATAAATGACTGTTAAGAAAAATTTAAATGGCTGAGTATAGAAATCTTTGAATGTTCTAAGAAAATCAGGATAATTATTCCATAATATTATCAATAAGGCAACACTTAAACATGCATGCAGATGGTATAGCTGCTGTAATTTGTGAAATGTGTGCATACTACATCATTAAATCATTGTTACATGTCAGTTTTAGTTGAGTTTTCCAGGAGAAACAAATTGATGTATAAGGAACATTGATTAAAAAAGAAATCTCAAGATTATAATGAAAATTTTACTATAAATATACAATACTGCAACAACTTGAAGATTGAACTTGCTGGTCTAATTTGTTGTGATTTTTTTTTTTATTTAAAGTATATACAAAAAGATCTTGGAAGCAGAGCGGTAATATAAAAGAAGTCCTTGAATTTTCATTTAACTCTGAATCTGCTGATTAGCCTTTGCTACCATTATAGAGCCATATCTGTGTGTATTTTGATATTGAGAAACTTTAAAGTTTAGATTGTCTGTTCCAAATTCAAAGTTAAAATCTCTTAAAGATGTTCAACAGTAAGAATTGCCAGCACAAGTTATGATTCTAACAACTATCAGAAAGAAAAAAATATATTAAAGAAATAATTGAATAATGTAAGAACCAATGAAGTAATTAGGGCAATCACAATTAAAGGTAAAATTTAAAAGAAAAAACAATACAATCATAGAAATTACCCTTACCAATGCTTCATTTATAACTTAAATTTTAATCAATCAGGGTAAGTTGTAAATTTTAAGTATCAATAATGATGTTTTTAGCGTTTTTTTCCTATGTTAGGTAATGCTAAATTGGTATGTGCTTTCAAGTTTATGTCTGTTTTGACAGCTAAAATTGTACTTGATGTGTTTCATCCATTAGAGAATGCTGTAAACACTCAATGTTTTACTTGATTATTGTCATAAAAATCATTATATGGCTCGAAAATTACTACCGATGGAAGAAAAAAATGATTAAGTTTATGTAATGTGGAGTCTGCACTTTTATGATAAGATTTTAAAAGGGACATTAAGATGAAAGCATTATAACATGACTTGTGTTGTGAAACATAATGTTCACTATCAGTGTGTTAGTTATAGAGTCGAGACAAGAATCTGAGAATAAGGTGAACACTGAAGTACATCATAATTCAAGCTCAATACTTGTTTTGGCAGGTGCCTGCTTATAAAAATACAATTATAATTTCATGAAAATTTTAATGTCTTTTTGCTCTAAAAGATTTCCAAGATTCAGTACTAGTAATAGTATTTTCTGCAAAGTCACACAAGAATGAAAATTTAAAAGAATGATGGTTTTATGTACTAAATAATTGTAATAGACACCACTCTGTCGACACACACATGGGAATAGTAGGGACCTTGGCTTTTGGATTATCATATCCCAGAAATGCTCTCACATGGTAAAATCCCTACTGCTAAATGCCCTAGCTTTGCAAGTTTGAAATAACACCTGCTATTATGACACTAAAACACAATTAAAGCATTAAGCTAGCACTGCAGAGACAGATGAATGTTGTAAGCTTGGCTCAATCACCCTTCCATCCGAAAGTGAAGCTTTGAGTAACAATTTACTTTTGCAATTGCCGATTTATTTGGTTGTCCGAGATGTATTCTTTGTTCAAACAGTATTGTTAAATTACATCATTATATACTAACAAATTAGCTTACAAGGATCCATTTTATGTCCTGTTGTAGAATCAATTTTTCCTATCTAGTTTTAATTCATATAAATACAAATATTTGTATAAAAGTTTAGTCATAGTATTGATAAATCAACCATCTTAACAACATTTATAACTTGGTGATGACAGCAGTATAGATCCAACTTTCACTTCTATCTTAATACTGTTAAATTTAAAAAAACAACATTTTGATCTTATAATATCAAACAATCTCCTAAATAAGAAACTGGATCCATTCTAAATATGGAAAATTATCTAGAAAATGAGTGAAAAAGGGCAATAAGACAATATCAAGTAAAAGTGATCAGACTTTTACGGTGAACATTTTATACTGGTTAAAATATTTTCAAATGATTTTGTTTTTCAGTAGAGAATAGTGTGTCTCTTTAGGGATGATTATATTAGGAATTGATCTGTAGAAAATACCTCATTTAGAACAGTTTTCAGACAGTATTTCTCCCAGAAGGAGCCAATTTCTTTTGTTTTCAGTGATTATACATGCATCTGTGTCCTGAAATCACAACAATGTCTGCTAATAATTGAAAGTTGGCCACAAGTGGGTACACACTATGTTCATATTACAAAATAAAAACTAAAAGAAAAAAAGAAAAAGAAAAAAATACATCAGTGAAATCAATCTTTATCCTATAAGCTTTAGACCTAGAAATAGGATGGTACAAAAATGTCAAAATACTAAGAATGTACGCACATTGAATATTTCTACAAGTTCCTAAATTGAGTTGAGTATACATTTGAATTTATTTGCCATTCTAGTTTTAACATTAATTGATTAAACTTAGCATAAGTAAACCTACTTTGACAAATTTATACCATTATTGTTGATAAACCTTGGGAGTATCTCTTTTTCTGAAATTTCAGAATTCCATGTCGGAGATTGCCCAGTTGTTCACCGAGTTTTTCCGAGACCTGGATGTTGTTCCCTCGGATGTTATAGCTGGACTGGTTCTACTTAGAAGATGTCAAAAACTGAGGATGGAGCATACTATAAGTCAGGTAAGGGGAACCATGGTAACAGTGTTTCTTTTGACGTTAGGCTTTAATTCTTAACCTGCTGGAACCAAAAGTGATAGATGTTTGTCAGCAGTATAGAGCCAGGCCAGCCTGTATGTGCATGCAGTGTAACCAGACTCTATGGACTACTGTTGGCTGGTTTATTCCAGATTTTTATCTTGATACCCCAAAAATTGATAATGGACAGTTCCAAAAATTGGAAGCCGAAGAATTAATTGTATTTAAGAAATTCAACAGTTAATGGGAAAGTAAGGAGCAAACTTTAGGTCATACTAATTTACAGTAAAACTTAAACATGCCTTTGCAATGGGAAAAAGTTTTCATGGATGACAGATTGTCTGCCATTATCAATAGTCTGCACTCCAGTTGTTTCAATAGATAAATTAAGTTATTGTCATTGAAGAATTAAGTAGGAGTCAGTAATATGGTTTTTGTGCATACATTTGATGACAATGTGTTGACATGTTGTTAGAGATGGCCTTTATACCTTAATATTACAATATTATTGAAGAAAGAGAGGGGGTTTTCAGAAAAGCTTTTTAAGCTTCCTACCTAATCCATTAAATTCATTTCTTATGTAAATGAAAAGATAACAAATAAAATGCTGTTTAAACTAAAGTTTGATTTAAATATTTCAATGTTTTATTACTACAATCATGTATCTCTGATTCAGTAAAGGCAAATAAAATATTGAAATTGATAAGAATAATAAATTTTACAATCTATGACTTTAGGGTATTAAAGAACATGCTTTTTTACCTACTACATTTTGAGAAAATCTGCATTATATGAAAAAGATTTTATTGAATTTGGTAAAATCTAATGCATATGAAACAAAGTAATATAAGACTGGAATTAAGAAAGGCAATGCTTGCTTTGACCTTGAGGCTAGGTATTTAATTTCTTTAAGTTAAATGTCCCCAGGTCAAATTGTCTTAAGTTTGTGGCTAAGTATTTTTATTTAAGAGAAATATGCCCTCAGGTCAAGTTGACTAATATACATGATTGATTCAACTTTAATGCAGCTAAAAGATTGTCCACTTATCTGTCATTACAATTGTCTAGAAGAAACAAAACAAGTTAATAAATATGATCAATACTTGGTCTATTCTAGCATTGAAATCAATGTCATTAAGGCATATGTATGGGTCAGTCTCTGTCCTGTCTTGTGTTCATTCAATTACTTTATCATTTAAGGCTATTTAGTATTGACAAGTCACTTCTTGCAGGCATTCTTTGTCTTCCTATACTCGTCATTTTACTCCCACGAGGGACTGTATTCACCAATCACTGTCTGTCTTATTTCCCACCATATGTCTCTATTGTCAATCTCATGTCCAGTCACTCTGCTGCAGAATAAGTAAATATATTTGACTAAATCAAGACTTCAGATTTTGTGTTGTCATTTATTTTACTATCTAAGAATGCAAACATAATATTGTGCCATGTTTTTATCAAACATTGTGCCTTAACATTTTATAGGAAGCATAATGATTTTTATTTTTGCTATATTTTCTGTTTATGTTTTGTATCATGTGTTTTATTCAAATCTTCAAAAATTGATCCAGGTTGATTATGACATTAATGTGCTGCCTCAGATATGAAAATTTATAGAAATAGATTGAAACTGTATGAAAGATATTTAAATAAAATTTTGTTGTAAAATTATTCTCAATCTAGAAACAATTCTCTTGGTAACCATCAATCCAACATTGAATTTTATTTTCCATGGCACCTCAAAAAATACATTGTCATGTTTCATTACAATTCATTGTAATTCTTTTCTATAAAATGTCAAGAAATAGTTGGAAAAGTTATAAATAAATCTTGTGCAAAATGGAAATATTACTTATCAAAATTTAGCGTTCATGTTTTTATGAAACATGTCCCAGGCTCATATTTGCGTGACTGAATTACTGCAATTTCTGCTTAAAAGAGAGAGATTCCAAAATGTCTCAGAATTTTTACATATATTTTACACATGTCAGGATACATGTATTTATTTTCTGAATATATAATAGGACATGCAACATCAGGCATGTAGCTGCAGGCAGTATATGGAATAAAGATCAATTTGGGAGAACCAAGTTCTATTCCCAACAGATCTAGAAATAGATGCAATGCATATTGGCTGATATTAAACTATTCATTTGAATACTAAACAACACTCTGATCTATGTCAGCATTTTGTGAGATTTTTATCAGATGGCAAAATTATTCATTTAGGAGAAAGGTTTCATGATTTTAGGCAAGCAATGGTCCAAAGTATTACACTGATATTTTGTCTCAAAATCATCCCTAAGTTGTATCTTTTACCAATAGAATTTAATATATCAACAAAGGCTTTTATTTTTAAAATATAGGTTCCTATTATAAGCAAGTGTTGCTTTTATAATGAATTTGATTGTATTTAGTTTTTTTTTTTTTTTTTTTTTTAAACAAACTTTGTAATTTGCCCATAATACTTACAGCAAACCTTTGGTACAAAATTATCTTGAAATGAAGATACTTCACCTACCTTAGCTAACTTTTCATTTAACAAAGGTGGTTTATATAAAGAGGTTTCAGAACTGTTGTTGTATATTTCAGGAAGGTAATGATGTATACAGGTACCTGTCAGGTGTGGCAGTCACTCCTCGTACACAGTTCCTACAGCTCGGTCAGCCCGAGGTGATGCAGCAATATAAACTGGTCATACATTATATGAAGTTTGCCATGGCAGCCTATGGTTGGCCCATCTTTATGATGATGAATACTGGTACAGGACTTTGCAGGATAGTGCCATATTTAAGGTAATGCTACTTTTGTAAAGGCCAATACAGAAATGTACTGTATCTGAATATATTCATTAGTAAAATATTAGCATAACATATAGGTGATTTTGTCGACTGTGTGCACAAATTGTGTAAAATCTAACACAAAATTGTTAGATTAGTCCAAAATTATCATTGCACATTCTGGACTGATTTTTTCTTTTAGACTTAAAACTTTTAGGAAATAATGGTAAAATGAATATCGGGTATATTACATGACTTTCCTTTTCTAAGCTGTATACTTGAAATCACTATTCCTAGCAACTTCATTACTGACAGATTGTGAAATATTAAGTATTGTGTGGTCATGCATGCATTGAAATTATAAATATTTGATCTAGTTTAACAAAACATGCAATGTTTATGTGAATTTTTTATGCTTCGGATAAAATACAAATTATTTAATTTCTCATTGAAATTTATAACAGACATATAGTAAAAATATTTAGCACATGGATGACATAGGGTTCCATGCTATTAGATATGAGCCCCGCCTTGACAAAACCAACATAATGCATTTGCCACCAGCATGGATCCAGACCAGCCTGTGCATCTGTGCAGTCTGATCAGGATCCATGCTGTTCGCTTACAAACCGTTATTATAACAAGTAGAGAAACTGATAGCGGACAGCATCCTGATAGCGAACAGCATGGATCCTGATCAGACTGTGAGGATGCGCAGTCTGATCTGGATCCATGCTGGTCGCAAACACATTATGTTTGTTTTGTCATGATGTGGCTAATATGGTCCTTTTTACCAGAAATATTAAGGATGATAGATACAATAGAAGCAATAATGGGGTACAGGTGCGAAGCATCATTTGAAATTGATAACAAGCACTTACATCTGGTGCTATCTCTTTAGTTTGATGCACCATTCCCAGTTTACTTTGTATATTCAACATTGGCAAGTTTAATGGATCCTTTCCCTTTCATTTATCTGATAAGTATTATATTTGATTGTAAACAATAAGCTATACCTGTGCTGTAGATGATGAAGATTTATTTAAATTTCTGATGTTTGCAATTCTTGGAGAGCACATTAAGATACTGTCATAAACACCTGTAAAAATCATCCTAATGTGACATCATCTTTCTTGGCATTAAAATAGTGCCAACATGTTCTAATTAGTTCGAAAAAAAAAACAACCTTAAGCACTAAAACATGCTCAAATATCACGAGCAGCGTAATTGTAGTTTGCCTAAAGGAAGAGAAATATATTTGTTCAAGTTCATTTGTCTCCACCAATGTTAAACTGACTGTTAAAACATAAGGGAATCCATTTGGGAAAATCTTATTATTTCTTCACCAAATCCCCTTATGACTGGATTTAAGTAAATTTTATATCTGGTTTGTGAATGTCTGAAGCATTGTATACAAATGAGATAGTTGACTATATCAGAGAAATGTCAGATAATTTCCCCTAGGCCTGTTCTTATATCCTATAATTTACTGGCTTGTCACTTACTGTGTTTGTCATCTAATAATATAGTCTTATCATTAAAGATTGGGTTTTGAAGTGTCTGGAGGATTACCATATGTAGACAAATTCATTAAATGAATGTTTTGTGGTCAAATTGTTTGATCACTGTAAAACTGTATCATTTATGCCATTGGTACTAAGCTAAATTTTTAATTGAATATATTTGATAGGACATGGCCCCCCTTGATGTTTGTCCCTCTTCTTTTGCTGTTTTCTTTATAGAAGGGTTCCTCAAAATAGACTGAACATTGTAAATTAATTATTCAAAGTTTCAATTGTGCTTTTAATTTGATATTAAAATGTAAGGAGTTGTTTTTTGTTTTTAAGATTTTTTTTTCAGAGAAAATTGGAGTTAAATACAGGCTTTATCTTGCTTGATTGGGTAATTATTTACATATAACATTGAGTTTCAATGGTTTTCATAAAGAAAGTTTGTCTCATTGTAAATGCACTAGAGGCATCAACACAATAGCTTTAAACACAGTGATATTGTATATTAGTGCAGAGATTCTAATGCTTTTAACAGGATCGAAAAATACATTACATCTTTTCATAAAAGACATGCATAATGTTAAATTGAACCTGTATTGATATTACATGCTTTAGTGTTCACTTACATTTAAATGTCACTTCTGGATATTGATCAGTATTAAACAATAGATACAAAAATACAAAATGTCCTGACATGAACATTAGCATCACATTTTTTCCGAGTAAATATCCCCTTGTTTAGCATATATCCAATGACCTTGCAGTGTTTACTTGTCACTTAATTTGATTTGTTATCTTTTTGACTAGTAACTATACATATTTAACATTAATTGCTCCTACAGATTTATTATTCAGATTTACTTTTATTTTGCTTTATAGTTCGGTTGCGAATTTAACCAGAACATATATTTTTTAAATTTTGACTGGGAAATACCACTTTACATTTAACAAGTCATGATAACAATATGGCAAACTTTCTGTTAAAGTTGCATTTGTAGAATTATGTTACATTTGTATAAGTGTTGCATTTGTATATATGACAAAAAAGCCTGGACATTCAGTCTTATCTTGTATATGAGACAGAATAAGCCTTTCAGTCTGAACTTGTATATGAGACAGAAATAGCCTTTCAGTCTGAACTTGTGTATGAGACAGAATAAGCCTGGACATTCAGTCTGAACTTGCATTTGAAACAGAATAAGCCTAGACAATCAATCTGAACTTGCATATGAAACAGAATAAGCCTGAACATTCAGTCTGAACTTGCATATGAGACATAATAAGACAAACTTGTTTGTGAGGCAGAATAAGCTTCAACATTCAGTCTGAACTTGAATATGCCACAACATTCAGTTTTAAACTTTCAGCTTAGGTTAATGACTGAGCAAATAAAAATGCTGTTGTATTTTGAAAATGCTAATTGTTAGAGATTAAGAGAGAAAATTATGGAGCTCAGTATAAAACATATATCTGATTGAATGTGACAGATGAAGCCTTCCAGAATACTGTCTCTAGATGATTTGTTTTATAAGCTTTGTTTGTGAAACAAAGAAGATTAAAAGGTTTAAGAGATTTCCTAATGGCTACAGTTTCTAGTTTCCGGGGATTAAAGTGTTTTCCAGTTCTTCCTGATCAATATTTTGTGACAATAGATACAATAATATATAGACTTTTAAAGACTTTTGTTATGCTGAAAACCTAAAGTATATAAAAACATAAAGTAAAAGTAAGATAAGATGGTTTAATATATTATTTTGAAGAAGAAGATGAAATTGGCTTTTTACAACTTGAAACATTTAAGTTTAAAGTGAAACAATTCACGGACCAAATATTGTAAATATCGAAACAGGTAGTTTAAATAAAATACAAGTAACTAACATAAATGTGTTTTTTTGTCATATAGTTTACCACTGCAAGATTCTAGTTGGGTAGTTGGGGATTTAAATATTGGCCATGTAATCTGGGTAAGACAGATAATGAAAGGATCTATAAGCAATAAGGACTAGAGTAAAGCATTATAGCTGATGAAAAAATACAATGAGGCTGTTCATTGAAAATCAGGGAAATTTACTGGAAAGGAAAATTTTCATTTGTTCTTTTGTTCAAAATTGGTATTTGATTACATTTATGTGTAATAATCATTGTAATTTGTTTACCAAGAACATGAGTCCAAGTTATTATACTTTTTTTCATTAAACAGATGAAAATTTAGGAAAGATTTTTTTTGGCTGATGTTTTAAAATTGATTGTTGTATTTATCATTTGCATATTGTTTTTTTTTACATTTTTTGAACATTATACAATTAAGAACATTTCTCATGAATATTTTCACTTCTCTATCATCTTATCTTGAAATCTTTAAAATAACTCCCCTTTGGTACACTTTACAATGACTGAGACTTAGTTGATGTCATTACTCCTTGTAATTACTGGTCTAGGTACAGCAGGTACTTTATTAATTGTTTCATTAGAGGAGCCCTATAGAGTCCACAAGTACTGTCATGCACTTTTACTTTTAAAAATAAGAAGGGTATAAGATGCTGGTAGGAAGTAATTTTCTAGAGTAAAACCATTGTAATATATCATCATAATGATTCTTTTATCTGTCACCAGGGAATCTGTGTAAATATTGCCTGTCATGAACTTTTTCATAAATGATGAAAAATGTGATTATGTACTCAATTCTATATTGATTCACTCTATGAGCTTGTTATTACAGATTGTATTGCCATTTGCTGTCTTTTAGTATTATCAATAGAAGTTTTCATGTAGTTCTAAGTACGCCTTAAATACTTTATACTTTGATTATATTGCCTTTTACAGTCTTCTAGTTTTCCTAATAAATGTTCATGCAGTTTTCAATCCCTACATGCTGAAATGTCCTTAATGGACTTGTCCATCTCTCACTCTTCATAAAACCATTAATTATTGCAGGGAAATTTTCAAAATAATAGACTTAATAGCAAACGGTGGAATCTGTGATCATGGTGATCTTGGTCTGCACTCAGATCTTATTGGTAATATATTTGCGGCCACCCAACAGGCTTAAGGTTAAATAGGCCTCAAATACCTTGATTGATTACTTACCTTTCAGTTTTCCCAATAATTATTCCTTTAGTTCTAAAAGGGATCAAATAGTTAATATGAAAATGCAATTCAGTGAACATTGTTTTAATTGTTTTATTTCTGTTTTTAAAGAATGTCATTCAACTTTATGTGAATTATTTAGCACAATTCCTTGTAATGACATAAGATGGACGTGCCTGGAATAATTATGTCAATACCTCCTCCTCATGTCTGTTTTTATGATACCTAAACTGTGGGTTTTCTCATATAAAATTTTGATGGGGTTGAGAAATTGTATTTTATTTAGTGATAAAAGTGTTTAAAGGGTATTTGCCCCAAAATTCTTGTAGTCCTAAAAGGAATTTTTTTTGAATCCCCTTTTTTGGGGCCAGGGGAAATTTTTTTGATTTTCCAAACTGAAATTTGGTTTTTTCCTTCATCTAAATATTTTTTCTTTGGGACAAAATGAATAAAAAATGGTTCCCTTGAATGAAAATTAAACCCAAGGACATTTTTTGTTAATTTTTTTTATTTTTATTCAATTTTTTAACTTTTTTTATCCCTTTTTTTCAAAAAAAAAGATTTAGTCAGGTTGTCCGTTTGCCATCAAAGAAAACTAAACATTTGGCCAAAATTTATTTTTTAAATTTCCCTTAATGGATTGTCTAAATATTTGTTTCTCTAAAATTTTTAAATTGTAATTTACAAATATCAAATTGGGTTGAAATTTAATATTTTTTAAATTAAAATAAAATTTAAAAATTCCCTTTTTAAAAACCCCCGGTCAAAAAGAGACCCTTTTGAGGAGAGTTTTTAAATTTGTCATAGTGTAGAATTTGTTTCAATTTTACGGGAAAATAATTTATTTTTAAAATGACTGAACAGGATTCTAAAGGGTTGGAGTCTCAGAAAAGCCTCAACAATTTTTTTCGGGTTTAGGGGAAAATTTTTTAGCCAAAATTTTTTTTAGCCCAAAAACGGGGAAATTTTCCTTTCCCCAAATTGGGGTCTGTAAAACCCATTAAAAATTTGTGGAAAGGGTTTCTGGAAAAAGGTATGAAAAAGAAATTTTGGGCCCTAAAAAACCCATCTGTTTTTAAAAAAAAAATTTTCCATTTCCTGACATGTCAAAAAATCCCCCAGGGGGAGCCCCTTTAAAAATGGTCTGGGTCAGGCTGCAAAAATTTTTCCCCTTGTGGCTTTTATCAAGTCAAGTTGTAAACTTTATTGGGGCCTTTTTCATTACTATAGAAAATTTAAAAATGGGGAAAACTGAACCTGTTTTTCATTTTAAACACTCATTTTTTAACGAATCTTTGACCCTAAATTTGAGCAAAAAAAAGTTATGCAGCACTGTAAGACATGCAAATATTTTAGGCAAAAAGACTTGAATATCCCATTTTAAAACGTAAAAAAAATAGCCCCAATATTGTTTGCATATTGAAAATATTTAAAAAGACTATTTAACTTTCAAAAAATTTAAATTTGAAAACTGGGTTTAAAATCAACAGGGGGAAAACCCAAAATTTTTCCCCAAAACACTTTTGGAACCAATTATTCCTAATGGGGAAAAAATTTTAAAGTCAATAACAAAAATTAACAACTGTTTTCAAACCAAACAAATTTGGGCCCCTCTCCAGACAAAGGACTTCTAAAAAGTTGGTAAAACAAAGAAAAAAAACAGAAAAAAAGGGTAGCAAAGAAAGGGGGGGGCCCCCTGTTGTTTAAAGATTATTTCAACAAAGTTTTTAATGAGGGTACGGTCAAACAAAATCAAAAAACTTTGGGGGTTTTTAAAACCAGCCGTAATCAGCAACCCCCATTAAATAACCAATAAAATTAAAAAACCACAAAAAAACACCTCCCAAAAAAAATTTTGGGAGAGAAAAACAACCAAAAAATAATGGCATAAAAAGTTAAAAAAATGTTTGTGATGGAAAATATGACAATGATCAAAAAAGAAAAGAAATTACTTAAACCAAAATAATTTCTTTTTCTGCAGAAAATAAAATGACAGAAAAACGGGCTCACAGAAAAGTAATCATACAAATTTTTTAAAAAAAATATGTGGGGCTCTCCTTGTTCTTTGCACTGAAAACCCCAAATAATCCAACCCCAGATAGGGTGAAAATAAAAAAAAACGAAACAGAAATCTAAAAAAACAAAAAAATTGAAAAAATTTGAAAAATAAAATAAAGAAGGTTTTGGAGAAAGAAAATATCCATTTTAAAGGGACAAAAGTAAAGCGAGAAAGGAAAAACCCAGATTTTCCCAAAGGCTTTAAAACTTTTGCTGAAAAAAAAAAAAGCAACCCTTGAAGAAAACCCGGGAAAAAAGGGTTTTTTTGAAAGAGCAAACATATTCGTTAAAATTTTTTTTAAAAAATTCTGTTTACCTTGGGGGCGAAAATTTGGCAGGGGGCAAATAAAAATGTTTTGGTACAAATTTGAGGAAAAATTTTGACAACCTTAAGAAATAAATAGTTTTCCGTAAACAAAAGAAACCCCAAAGCTGACAAATAAAAAAAATTTTTTGAAAATAAAAGCTTTTGAAAGGGGAAAAAGGATAAAACAAAATGGGGGAATGCTCAAAAAAAATTTAAAATGGTTTGATATGACTAATAAAAACAAAATTTTTTGCCCCTTTGGGAGGAAAAATCCCCCCAAGGGAAAGCACATCATCAAATGATATTTTTTTGCTTATTTTCAAAAATGAGGAAAAAAAGCCCAAAGGGAAAGATAATCTTAAATCAAAATAGCCCCAAAAATTTTAAAAACACGGGAAAACCCAAAGGGCAGAACTTTTTAAATTTACTGGTATTAAACCGGGGAAACCCCCATTGAAATAGCCCTAAATGACAAAGAAAGACCCCCCAAAAAACAAAGCCTTTATTCTAGGGGAATTTCCGGTTTTTTTAAAAAAGTTTTGGGGAGGACAGAAAAAAAATGTCAATAACAAAACTGATTTTTAAAATAAAGTTCAAGGGGGGAGCCCATTTTAAAGGGAAATACCCTTTGGGAAAATTTCCCCAAAAATTTCCCAACCAGCCAAAATATGAAAAAAATATTTTTGGATTTTTTTTGTCATTCATCCCTGGAATTAATTAACACCCTTTGCAGGGTTTGATCACCCCGAGGAAAAAAAGGGAACCCTTTTTTGTATGCCCTTGACAGAATTTTGAAGAAAAAATACACCCACATTTTTTAAAATAACCCATTTTTTTCCCAATATCCCAAAATAAAAAACAGAAAAAAGGTACTCGGAAAAGATTTTTAAAATCCCAAATGAATCTTTAAGAAACCTTTAATGAAACAGAAAATGATTTTTAATTGACCATAAAAATTCCTTTTCGGGAAAAAAACCCAGCAAAAAAATTAAATTTCTTTATTCAAATGAATTTAAACCTAAATGTCATGGCGGTTTGGCATTTTTATTTGCAAAAACTTTTAAAAGCCACAATAAGAAAAAAAAAATCAACATCAACCAAAAGGAACCCCCCAAGGGAAAAATTTTCGTAAAACCCAGCCACTCATACAAAAACCCCAAACGGAAACCCCAAAATACAAGAGCCAAAACACCCCCGGGGGCTTTCAAACCTTCCCAACCCCTTTGGGCATGGAATTTTACACCCAAATGGATGAAACAGAAACCCCCCCCTTAAAAGATAAAAAAAAAATCAGAGTTTTTTTACTAGAACGAAAAAAAATTTATGACCCCAGTCCTTCCGGAAAAATTAAAAAATCTTCAAAAAACCAAAAAATTTTTTAAAATTTGAAGTTTTTAAATTTTTTAAAAAAAAAAAAATTAAATTACAAAAAAAAATAATGAAAAAAGATTAATAACACCTTAGACCAAACCACCCCCTTCCCAAAAGTTTAAAAAACCCCCCCAACTTTTTAAATCAAACAAGGGATAAAATTTCTCCATCTTAATATACTTTAAATCTGTATCCAAAAACTGGAGGGAATTAAAAATGTTGTTCATACCCCATTTTATCTAGACATTTTGGTTTTTGTAAAAACTTTTTAAAAGGGACAGTTTTCTCAGATAATTTTAATTCCAGTTTAAAGGATAAACAAATTTTTCGAAATGGACAGGAAAACAAATGGGGGGGGGAAATTATTTATATGTTAATGGAAAAATTTTTCTTGTTTTTTCCCACGGAGTGTGAAATTTACAAAAAGAGAACATTGAAGGGCCATCTGGCTTGAAATCAAGAAACAATCAACAAAAAACGTTTCTATTAGGGGAATATTTAACAGACCCCCATTTGCATCATTGCAAACGGGGAACTTGATTTTTAGGAACCAAATATAGAAAAAAAAAATTTGAAAAAGATATATATTTTAAATTGAAAACAAGGGGAATATTTTTTAACTGGAGATTTCAACTATAATTATTGATCCACCTAACACTATCTCTAACAACCCTTGTTGGAATAATAATTACTAACAGTTTCAAAATTAAAAGGCAGGTTGTTGCAGAAAACCCACCAGCAGGTAACTAAAAGCATCAAGACCATAAATAGATCACCTATATACAAATTTCCCTCATAAATTTTCTGAAAAATTAAACTATCCCTCAGTTGTCAATAAGTGATCATTTTTCCCAATTTGTTTACTACAAAGGCAAAATTTCAAATACAATTATAAAAAGTCTTTACATCAGATAATAACAGGTAAACCTGAAATGTGTTAAAGAAATTTGATGAGAAAAAATTTTATCTTGAATTCTCTGGAACAACCAACCTTGGGTCATTGATAGAAATATTTTGAAGATCCAAATGATGCCTTGGATTGTTTCAACTCTTTAAAAATTTAGTCAGGTATTTTAAATGAACATGCCCCTTAAAAACGAAAACATGTTTTTAAACACACACATCTTCCAAACTGGGGTTACAATTCCTGATATTCTTCTGGCCCCTTCTGAAACAAAGAGAGATAAAGCTAAAAAAAAATAAATAATAATGAAGATTATAAGTTAAATTGGAGAAACAAAGTTAAAAAAAAAGAACCTTGAAATTTTCTAGTTTATAGAAAAGTTACTACTCATGAAAACAATAAAAAAACAATAAAAACATGCGTAAAGAAACTGTGGAAAAATCTAAACAAAATTTATCAGGGAAAATCTTCTAATCCCCCGACAAGTTATATTTCAAGATGAAGATGGAAAATAAAATTACAGACCCCACTAAAAAACAGCTGAAGTTTTTCAATAACTATTTCATTGATATTTTTTTAAAATCTGCTTTCCAGCTTTAATTGTTTTCAAAATTTATTTACAAGAAGAGATGAAATAAAACTGCATGAGTTTATTGAAATGCATTCAAAGACTGATTCTCCATTTTAACAATACCTAGAAATTCTGAACAATTCCCATAATCAAAGAAACTTCAATCTCTTTGATTTCAAAAAATCAACTGGTCTAGATGGTATAGGGACCGTAAAATTTCCTTAAAAGAGTTTTCTTAAAATTATTTTTCCAAAACCTTAAGAAAAGATATTTAATATCTCAGGGGTATATCAAATGGCAATATTTCCTCTCAATATTTAAAAAGCAAAGTTTACATAACACCTATTTTAAATAAGAAGGGGCAACAAGAATGAAGTAAGGCAATTACAGACCAATTTTCAATACTACCAGTCCTGTCAAACATTCTAGAAAAAGGAAAAAAACCAATTGGTTTTTAAAGGTGGGGGAAATCCAACCTAAAATCATTTTCTTGAAGCTAACTCTTTTTCTAACCAATCAATCTGGCTTTTCGCACAAATTTATTCAATTCATGTGAAACGGCTCAAACTTCAACATTGTTGACAACTGGATTAAAGCAATAAATGAAGAGAAACTTTATAGGGACAATATTTTTTGACCTTACAAAAGCATTTTGACTTAATCAATCAATGGAATTGTTTATTAAAAAAACTAAAATTGTATAAATAGATAAAAAAGTTCAATTTCTTGGGTTCAGATTCATATTTAAGTAATCGTTCACAACAAGTATGTGTGTCAGGGAAAAATACTCTAATGCTCAAGATGTTAGCATCTTTGGTGTAACCTCCAAGGGCTCAGTTTTTAGGCCCTCTTTTCTTTTCATTATTTTACATAAATGACATGCCTTTTGCACTTATCACAAATTCCAAATTTCAAATATGTTTGCTGGGGATGACACTTCCATTACAGTATTTGGGACAAGGCTATCAATTCTCTCAATCTGGTATAAATCTTCAGTCTGACCTTGACTCTATTCAAAAATCACAATGGTGAATCATACTTGTACCAGAAATTCCCA
Organism: Ruditapes philippinarum; assembly: GCF_026571515.1. Classification (NCBI taxonomy): domain Eukaryota; kingdom Metazoa; phylum Mollusca; class Bivalvia; order Venerida; family Veneridae; genus Ruditapes; species Ruditapes philippinarum. The sequence goes on along the minus strand of NW_026864836.1, from coordinate 19,093 downwards.
ATGATTCCAAATGCCAAAAAAACCAAAGCAATGATTATTTCCCCTTCACATAATATCTACAATATCATCAATAATTCTAGTGATTTTCAACTCACTCTGCAAGATGAAAGCATTCAATTCTCAAGAAACAGAAAAACTTTTTTAGGAGTCCATGTTGATCACAATACACTTAATTGGAAAACACATGTCAAAGATGACGCTGAATAAATGCAATTCCTTACTATATCTACTTCTGAGAAAATTAAAAACCATTTCTAAATCTTCAAGTTAGGAAAATGTTCTTTTTTAATGCATACATTCTTCCTCATTTTAGACTATTGTTGCACTATTTTGGGGGTTAATTGCCAGTAAGGAACTCTTAAACGACATGTATAAATTTTCCAAAAAACGTGCAGCAAGAATAATTACTTTTTTGAGATAAAGGATTTTGGATGCGCCTACTGGGGATGAGTTATTTTCTGAATTGAACTGGGATGAAATTCTCTGATAGAGGTGAATTATAAAAACGTGCCATTTTAGTATACAAGTCCCTAAACAACATCTTCTCCCTGATTTATGCCCAAAATCTTTTTCACAAATACAGAAAATAAATTCATTAAGATCATATGAACAAAAACTTCTTTTTAGTCCCCAAACCAAAAGAATTGAATTCTGCAGAAAAAATCCCTATCATATTCATGCGCTCAAATTTTGGGGGAACTCCCCTCCCTTTAAACATAAGAAATTCTTCCCAACTTTACAAACATTCAAAACAAATTATTCTTAAATGGTGGTTTCTCTGGTGGGGCACCAAATAATAACTAGCTATTGTTTTAATATCACATATATAACATGTAATGTCTCATAAAATGTACCAATGTTCATACTTTTCACATGTTTTTGTCATTCATTTTTTCTTATTGCATTTTTTCAATTACTTCAACTTTTTTTGTTGTTAACTTGTATACATTTAGTTTTCTTTCTTTGTTTATATAAGTCTTTGTTTGTAACTGTATATATGTACATTTTTGATAGAGGCTCATAGGGAAGACTGGGCTTGCCTTACTATGTTGCCTCTTTAAATAAAGTCTTTATTATTATTATTATTATTATTATATTCACTGAGTGAGTGTACAAAACTTGAGATGTCTGTTTTTTAGTTTACTGCATCATCATTAGATTTTGAAGTATTTAACTAACATTTTGTGAATGGACACAGAAAAAAAATGCTGTGTATTATCACCTTTAAGTGTGCAAATAGCATTTTTTATTTGCCGTGAACAATTTCAGACATTATAATATTATGCCTCTGTTCGTCTGTCAGCAATTTTATGTCTGATTGTTTCTGTTGACTATTTGAAGGAAGTTGAAAACTAATTTGTATAATATGATGATGTGCAGAACACATGTTTTGTCTTCCTCGAGTCAAGGTCATCTTCAGGTCAAGGTCATGGTCACATTTATAGTATTATGAATAAATTTAAATACTCTATGTCTGCTCTGTATATTTTAAACCATTTGATATTATTCATAATGAGACATTTGAATTGCCCCAGATCAAGGTCAAGGTCATAATCTATATTATATTTTAAGTACATATTAAAGGGAGTACAACATTGTGGCATCATTTCAAACCCGCACTGTGCAAGTGTTTTGTTTTTTATTCTCCTTGTTGAAAACAAGAGAAAAAAAGGTACCTTAGATAATTTTAGTAAAAAATATTTTTCTTGTCATTTGAAATTACATATGAAATTGTATATGGATAATTTAGATAAAATGTTTTGGACTCATTTTATGAATTTGTTTCTCCTATTTTTTGGTTCTTCTCCTATTTTATGGTTCCTCAGACAGATTTGCATTCGAATGTGATTGCTCTTCCTTTGCTGTGCTCTTGTTTAACATTGTTCTTGTCAAAAAATACGCAGCAAGTTCAGTTTTATGTTGTTTTAGTTTTTTCTTAACATAAGGACTACTTTCAGGTCTTTATTACACATTGTGGTCAATGTCCCTTGAATTTTGCATGTTCTTCAAACTTTAATTTATCTTAATTAAAAGAAAAAATGTGCACTTGAAACTGCATTATTGCCATGGTAATATTGTAGGCGAGTTTGCTGGCAAAGCAAATTTTTACCATAAAGAATTGTATGGTGAAACTTGTTGTGAAGTATTATGTTTATTATGTTGAAGTTTCAGTCATTTAAGATTAAATGAATTATCATTTCAATTATTATGACATTGATATATTGTTACAAATTCTCAATTTCATCTAGATATGCATACAGCTTTTGTAAATCATCACAAAAACTTTTAGAATGGCTGCTTCATGTTTTATGTTTTCAAAAGGTAGAACAAAGTGATTAATAGTGTTCTTTGATTCAGAACAAACCAACCACAATGTTGAAGTATGGAAATGAAGTTTTTTACGTTGAAATAGAGGACTAGTTTAGACATATTTATTTACTTCATTAGATTGCCAGATGGGGCTTGTCCAGGATGCCTGGCTTCTGCAACTGTTTAAATACCAATGGTTCCTGATTTTTAACATTTTGAGCCCCAGTGATGATTAAATGTCACCCGTTTGTTGTCGCATGACAATATCCTGATGTGGGCTCAAATAGTTAGATATCTATAGTCATTTGCAAAATTTTACTTTTTATATTGAAATCTTGAAATTTAACCTTGAAAATTAATCATGGAATGTTCCACATCTAAGCAGCACAACTCCATTGTATAAATGAATCCACTGTGGCAAGAGGCATGTCTCCCTTGTTAATTCTAATAGCAATGTCTGAAAACATTTAATCAGAATATTTCAGGGCTAAGGCATGAATTTATGATATATTAAGCTTTATATTGATTTAGATGTTGCGTGATCAAGGGTAGTTCAGTTCTGCATACTGACACAGAAATTGTTGTCACTGGGATGTAATTAATGATTCTCATATAATGATTATAATATTGGTTGCAAATAGTTTCCCTGTAGTTGAAGGAGAGGTAACACAAAAAAAAGAGTGGTGTTTAATTGTTATTTTAATTGTTTCTATATAATTACTGCCCCTATATACTGAGCTTGCATCAAATAGTGAGTAGCTGTTGGAATAATTAGAAATTACAGAAAATCTGTTTTTTACACCCCATGTATTATACTTCCAAAATATTTTTTTTTGGGGGGGGGGGGGTGTATATAGGAGTCACTCGGTGGTCGGTCCAGAGGTCCGTTGCATTTTCCTTGTCCAGAGCATAATTTGAAGACTAATGGTCGGAATTCAATACAATTTCATACAATGGTCAAGCACAATAAGGGGAAGTGCAGTGCACAAGAACCATAACTCTATCTAAAGTAATTACAGAGTTATTGCCCTTTGTTACTTTTCCATTGTTTTTTTCTTGTCTGGAGCATAACTTGAAAAACACTGGTTGGAATTCAATACAACTTCATAAAATGGTCAAGGACATTGAGTGGCAGTGTAGTGCACAAGAACCATATCTCCATTTTGACTAATTACAGAGTTATTGCCCTTTGTTACTATTCCTTGTCTGGAGCGTAACTTGAAAACTACTAGTTGGAATTCAAAACAACTTCATACAATTGTCAAGCACAATAAGAGGAAGTGCAGTGCACAAGAACCATAACTCTATGTAAAGTAATTACAGAGTTATTGCCCTTTGTTACTTTTCCATTGTTTTTTCTTGTCTGTAGCTTAACTTGAAAACCACTTGTTGGAATTCAATACAACTTCATACAATGGTTGGAAGTGCAGTGCATAAGAACCATAACTCCATTTTGACTAATTACAGAGTTATTGCCCTTTGTTACTTTTTCCTTGTCAGAAGCATAACTTGAAAACTACTAGTTGGAATTAAAAACAACTTCATACAATGGTCAAGCACAATAAGGGGAAGTGCAATGCACAAGAACCAGAACATCATGTCAAGTAATTATAGAGTAATTTCCCTTTGTTACTTTTCCTTGTCCAGAGCATAACTTGAAAACTACTGGTTGGAATTAAAAACAACTTCATGCAATGGTCAAGCATAATAAGGGAAAGTGCAGTGCACAAAAACATAACTCTATCTAAAGTAGTTACAGAGTTATTGCCCTTTGTTACTTTTCCATTGCTTTTTTCTTGTCCAGAGCATAACTTGAAAACTACTAGCTGGAATTCAATACTTTTTCATACAATGGTCATGTTTATTGAGAGGAAGTGCAGTGCACAGAAACCATAACTCTTTCTTGACTCATTTAAAAGTTTTTGCCCTTTGTTACTTTTCATTGTCCAGTGCATAACTTGAAAATTGATGGTTGGAACTCAATGAAATTTTATACAATGGTCAAAGGCTGTGAGATGAAGTTCAGTGCACAAGAACCATTACTCTATTTGGACTAATTACAGTTATTGCCCTTTGTTACTTTTTATTGTCCAGTGCATAACTTGAAAATTAATGGTTGGAATTCAATGAAACTTCATACAATGGTCAAACGCAGTGTGATGAAGTGCAGTTCACAAGAATCATCACTCTTTTTTGACTAATTACATAGTAATTGCCATTTGTTCCGTTTTTTGTCCAGTGCATAACTTGAAAACTAGTAGTTGGAATTAAATACAACTTTATACAATGGTCAAGCACAATAAGAGGACGTGCAGTGCTCAATAAGCGTAACTCTTTCTGGACTAATTACAGAGTAATTGAATAAAAGTTCATCAATGGTCAACCACAGTGAAATGAAATGCAACATACAATTACCACAACTATCTGTAATTGCCCACAACCATAATTCTATTTTAATTCTTTAACAAGGTATTCTGTTACTAGTAACATCCTCATTTCCGAAGCAGTCTTGCGAAGTGGGGGGGGGGGGGGGGTTATTAATCACATTTAGTGATAGTTCTAGTTTGATCAGATTTACAAGATGCAGAATTTAAATACCTGATATTTATTAATTATTATCAATATTATTTTTTTCATCTGTGTCGTTTGGAGCCTTTATAGGCCAGACTTAATTGCACATCGTGGCCTTCTTGTTTGTCCTTTGTATTGTAGGCAACAAATGAAGAAAAAAGCAACAACAATATGATAAAGTTAAACCTATGTTTCAGAATATATGTCAAAAATTAAAATTCCATTCATTGTGGTACATATTTTTATTCAAATGGAGTCCAATGCAACATTTTATTGCTGTTTTTCATATACATGTATCTCAATATCAAAGCTGAAAGTCAACTTTTCATAAAAATCTCTTTGGATAGGATTTTTTAAAGATTTTTATACCCCCGCACAACAAAGTTGTAAGGGGGGTATACTGGAATCAGCTTGTCCGTCCGGCCGTCCGTCCGTCCGGCTGTCCGTCGGTTTTTTCTTGTCCGCCCAATAACTTAAGATTCCTTTGACCCTTAGTCTTCATATTTGGCATGGAGGTTAGTCATGATTAGTAGATGACCCCTATTGATTTTGAGGTCACTAGGTAAAAGGTCAAGGTCACAGGGGCCTTGACTTCAAAAAGCTTGTCCGCCCAATAACTTAAGATTCCTTTGACCCACAGTCTTCATATTTGGCATGGAGGTTAGTCATGATTAGTAGATGACCCCTATTGATTTTGAGGTCACTAGGTCAAAGGTCAAGGTCACAGAGGCCTTGACTTCAAAAAGCTTGTCCGCCCAATAACTTAAGATTCCTTTGACTCACAGTCTTCATATTTGGCATTGAGGTTAGTCATGAGTAGTAGATGACCCCTATTGATTTTGAGGTCACTAGGTCAAAGGTCAAGGTCACAGGGGCCTTGACTTCAAAAAGCTTGTCCGCCCAATAACTTAAGATTCCTTTGACCTACAGTCTTCATATTTGGCATGGAGGTAAGTCATGAGTAGTAGATGACCCCTATTGATTTTGCGGTCACTAGGTCAAAGCCACAGGGGCCTTGACTTCAAAAAGCTTGTCCGCCCAATAACTTAAGATTCCTTTGACCTACAGTCTTCATATTTGGCATGGAGGTAAGTCATGAGTAGTAGATGACCCTTTTTGATTTTGAGGTCACCAGGTCAAAGGTCAAGGTCACAGGGGCCTTGACTTCAAAAAGCTTGTCCGCCCAATAACTTAAGATTCCTTTGACCCACAGTCTTCATATTTGGCATGGAGGTTAGTCATAATTAGTAGATGACCCCTATTGATTTTGAGGTCACCAGGTCAAAGGTCAAGGTCACAGGGGCCTTGACTTCAAAAAGCTTGTCCGCCCAATAACTTAAGATTCCTTTGACCCACAGTCTTCATATTTGGCATTAAGGTTAGTCATGATTAGTAGATGACCCCTATTGATTTTGAGGTCACCATGTCAAAGGTCAAGGTCACAGGGGCCTTGAGTTTAAAAAGCTTGTCCGCCCAATAACTTAAGATTCCTTTGACCCACAGTCTTCATATTTGGCATGGAGGTTAGTCATGATTAGTAGATGACCCCTATCAATTTTGAGGTCACCAGGTCAAAGGTCAAGGTCACAGGGGCCTTGACTTCAAAAAGCTTGTCAGCCCAATAACTTAAGATTCCTTTGACCCACAGTCTTCATATTTGGAATGGAGGTTAGTCATGATTAGTAGATGACCCCTATTTATTTTGTGGTCACCAGGTCAAAGGTCAAGGTCACAGGGACTTTGACTTCAAAAAGTTTGTCTGCCCAATAACTTAAGATTCCTTTGACCCACAGTCTTCATATTTGGCATGGATGTTGGTCATGACTATAAGGTGACCCCTATTGATTTTGAGGTCACTGGGTCAAAGGTCAAGGTCACAAAGACCTTGACAAAAAAAAAGCTTTTCTTCTCAATTGCTAAAGTATGTCCTGTCCGCAATGTATTGATTTTGACATTTTCACATTTGAAGCATGTAGAATACATAACTTAGCAATGCACTGGCTTAGTAACCTCAGATTCGGCAGGGAGGTTGTCCTTGAGCTCTAAATGGCCACTGTTGATTCTGACAAAGTGGTATGCGGGGGTATTCACGCCATGATAGTGGCAGTTCTAGTTTTTGCAAATTTTATACCTTAAAACATGCTTGAGTAGCAGATTTTATGACTTTGACTGTCAAGCATGTTGTTGAAAAATACCATTATGAGCTCAATAAATCTGTATTGATTTAAAGTCTGCTATTCAACAAGGGATTTCTTGCTGCTCTGGAATTTTATATTATGTCACTGTTTTAATTGTGGTTTAGCATTAACAATTTGGAACAGAGTGTGTCTGGAAATTTGATTAAAATTTACAATTGAAACAGTAAGATACCAATGCCCTCCATACCTCGGCCTTATTTTGTACTACAACAACAGCCTCTCTTACTTTGGCTGTTGAATTCATTCACAACAATCCAGACACATCTAAAACTAGATCTAACATTTGTTTGTTATTCAGCATTCATAATGATAATACTTATCTTGAACTTTTATTGTGTCGCCTTGAAAAGGTGACATATAGGGGTTACTTTTTTGTGTCGCCTTGAAAAGGTGACATATAGGGGTTACTTTTGTCGGCGGTGTCGGCGGCGGCGGCGTCTGTGTCGGCGTCGTTGTCGGCGTCGGCGTCCGCGTCCGCTAAAGCTTGTCCGGAGCATAACTCAGTCACTATAAGTCTGATTGACTTCAAACTTGGTATGCATGCTTCTTTCAATAACCCGAAGTGCAGTGTACAAGGACCGGTACTCTGCAGTTCTTATTTTTTGAGTTATTGCCCTTTGTTAATTTTCATACTTTAATTTTGTCCGGGCCATTTCTCTTCAACTAAAAAAGCTATGGACTTGAAACTTCATAGGATGATAGATCTCTTTAAGAAGAAATGCAGTGACAAGAACCAGTACTCTGCACTTCCTAATTTTTGAGTTATTGCCCTTTGTTAATTTTCATACTTTATTTTTGTCCGGGCCATTTCTCCTAATGTATAAAAGCCATGGACTTGAAACTTCATAGGATGATAGGTCTCATTAAGAAGAAGTGCAGTGCACAAGAACTGGTACTCTGCATTTCTTACTTTTTGAGTTATTGCCCTTTGTTTATTTTCATACTTAATATTTGTCCAGGCCATTTCTCTGAAAGTATAAAAATTATGGACTTGAAACTTCATAGGATGATAGATTTCATTAAAAAGAAGTGCAGTGCATAAGAACTGATACTCAGCATTTCTTATTTTTGAGTTATTGCCCTTTGTTGCTTTTCTTACTTTATTTTTGTCCTGGTCATTTTTCCTCAAGTATGAAAGCTATGGACTTGAAACATCATAGAATGATAGATCTTATTGATAAGAAGTGCAGTGTACAGAAACTGCTGCTCTGCACTTATTATTTTTTTAGTTATTGCCCTTTGTTATTTTTCATATTTCATATTTTTCATATTTCATTTTTGTCCTGGCCATTTCTCCTAAACTACATTGTTCACAAGGCGACACATCCGACTCGCGGAGTTCTAGTGTAAATTTTAGAAGGGTAGCATTAAATCATTTTTTTCTTCTTACCATATTGATTAACTTACATGAAAAGATTGATGATTCAGAAACTGTAGTCAGAAAATTAGTTACAAAACATTTCCATGACAATTCTAAGATTATTCTATGATACTGTCAAGAAGATTTGTGACTTATAGCATATCTCTCTCCCTCTATAGAAATACTTGATTCTACATAACATTGTAGAAAATAGGGGGCCCTTTTACATGTCTGTGCAGTCCTGTATGTATGATAATTGTCAGGAGGTAAAAGGGTCAAACTATCCATATTAATGCAATAATTTGATACATGATTTTTAGTAGATTTTGAAAATTTCACAGTATGAAACTTTGTTTTTATGGAATAGATGTCATTTGGAATTTGGCAAATGTGGGGTTTTCCCAGCTAATCCGTTGTAACTGTTATATTAACTGTTATAGCTTCACTGTGGACTACCCATCACATTAGTCAACCTGTTGCGCTTATGTTTGAAGCTGTAACTGTAAAAGTCTGTTTGTACCTACAGATTAGCAGGGAAAAACCTAAATATCCTAAGTCTTTAGAAAGCCCTTGTAATATTTTAAGCAGGTCAAGTGAATTATTCAAATTCAGTAAGACCAGGATCAAGTGTTGAATATTAATGTGGTAATCTCTAGAAAAATATCTCATCCACACTACTGTTGTTGTATTTTGTGTTAAGGCATGTGGTAGTGATGATAAAAAAGCTTGTATTGGTGACTTTATATTGATTTACATGATGGTGTCCTGCCCTGCTTGCTGATGTCCTTCTATGTAATGTTTGTCACTCTGGTATAATTAATGATTTCTCATGTGGTTATTTTAATATTAGCAGCACATAGTGTGTTCCTATATCTGGAAAAATTTTGAAATTTAATTGTATCCTAATTGCATCTGTATAATTGCCCAATGTCTCAGGAAGTATAATTGCCCAATGTCTCAGGAATTTGCATCAGTTAGTGAATAGCTCTTTAAATTATTGAAAATTCATTGAAACTCTGTTTAAGATATTTAAATTTTCTCCCACACATTTTGTATCTGCGCTGTTACAGTTAGAAGACATTTGAACATTTTATAAATTTTTGAGTGTGCTCACTGTTTCTATGTCATTTAATTAAATATATTATGATAGTTTTCTTGGTATCCTTAGTAGTAGAAATTTCAAAACCTATGATGCAGTTGAACAGTCATGTTTGTTTAAGTGTCAAGTTTTCAATGTAGATAATATTACAATGTTTGATAAAACTATAATAATTTATTTCATATTTTGTGAAAATGTAATAATTGTTGATACAAATATCTGCTCTTCATAATTGGAGGAAATAAAAGAATCTATCTATGTTTAACTTTATTAATATAAAAGTGTTGTGGTATGGTAGCATGATGTAGCCCCTTGCCCTCAATAACCAGCTTAGTAACTGACATTAATTGTTCTCTAATTGTTCTTACATGCAATTATTTTATGATTGTGGGTTCTTGATTATGCATTGGAGGAAATTGGTTTTCACAGCCAGTAACTTTAGAACTTATAATGTCTCTTGATTCTTTCTGAAAAAAAGTAATGTGAAGGCTGAATATATGCTCCCTACTTGATTAATTAATGATTTGAACTATACACCATTATATTGTTAGATTTATAATGAAAAGGGGTGATTTAAGTATTGACTTGCTAAGATGAACTGTCTACCTTAAGTCAAATTACAAAAATTGAGGCTAAGTAATTGTCAACATTTTTGGCATAAGGACTTTTGAAATATTTTCATGTGTTTCATCAAAAGAACAAGTTGACTTATCTGGTATATTAAGCCCTAGAATATAAATAATCTTTAATTTGATATTATAACATCCAAGTTAATGTTACTAATGTCAGGAACTCTAGTTATAAATGATAAATGATCATTTCTTATTGATTCACTTTCAGATTTTTGTGCGTGGAACTGTGTTACAGACTTGAATTAAATTGACATGTCATCCTAAACTATTGTTTGCTATTTTTTCGTTTAATTCATTTTATTATGTTGAAAATATTTGTTTCCTTTTTTATCAAGAGAAATGAAAGGATTGCAAGTGTATTTGGTTGAATTTTCTCTCTACCAAAATCAAAGCTGTAGCAATAATTTTGCAAGAAATCTCAAATGATTTGATTTTATTTAAGATGATTAGTTTTCCCTACACTATCAAACTGAAATAACTTCTGTTTAAACTATAAAGGCATTTTTTTATCAGTTATATAAGTTCTCTCTCGCTCTTAAAATAAAGACAGGTATTGTTATATAAATTTGGTTGAAATTCAAGATTAATGACCAGCAAGCAATTTTTTGTTTTAAAGGAAGATATTAAAGACTTTATATTGTTTTAGACGGTGTGGTGTAAATTGTTGATTTCAACCAGGAATGAAAATCCCTTTGCTCTGATATATAAATCCTGAATTGATTTTGATACTACATGTACTTGTTTTCATGATACCATGTATTAAGTATATGATCAAGGTCAAGGTTCAGGAGGTCAAGATCACAGTTAAAGAGCAAAGGTCAAAATATGATGTATAGTCCTCAACATTGTTGTTCCCTGTTGAATTTTGTATTTTGCTTGTCAAAAATGTTTATCAGTTTTAGACAATGTTTCTAAGGTTGTGGCCAATGGGAGACTATGGTCCATATTTTCCATGTTGCAAATTATGACTACCACACAGCATTTATGTATTCTGTTAACGTTGTCAGAAAGCAAGGGCACCATGTTAAACATAATTTTAGCTAGCATCAAGCCAGATTTGTTGACTGTTATTGTTGATAATCCTTCTGTTTATTCAGTTTAACCAGCAGTGATTTATATTTGAAGTATACACCTAATCAAGGTTTAATAATAAAATAAACTTCAAGCTTTCATTTACTAAACATTTCTGTCTTTGTCAAGTTTTTGTAAAAGGTTAAATTCTTATGATTTAGTCCTTTGAGATCCAACCTGTTTTAATCTAACCTGCAAGAAGAAGATGGTGTTATATGAAACAGTAGAATAAATAATCCTTAATTTGCCACCATGGCATCAAAGCTAATATAACTTGTCAGGAGCTCTAGTTGTAAATGATGAAAAACCATCTCTTATTGATTCACTTTCAGATATGGAGGAGAAAATGGTTTAAAGGGTTTTCCCAAATAGATTAATTTTCTTGAACTATTTTTCACAACTTCTTTTAAATTGTTTTAGCCTCAAATCTTTTGAGATGTTGTTTCTCTTTTTAATTTTCCTATATTATGTGGTTCAAATAATGGTGTGGCCCTTGTATATGTAAGGATGTCTCCTCAATACCTTGATGACTTTTACATGTCCTTGTATTTATACCTTGTAGGGAGTTTCATCATGGCCAGTATTGATGTTAAAGCTTTAGGGTCAAGGGTCAAGGTCACATTTACACTGTAAAATCTTTGTCCACTCAAAAAATTGAGAAAGAGTAAGCCTAGGCTTTTGAAACTTGGTAGGAAAATTGTCCATGGCCAGTAGATGGTTTCTGTCTGATTTTTAGGTCATAGGTCAATGTCATTGATACTTAAATGTCAGATCCGTACTTAAATGTCAGATCCGTAACTTGAGAGAGAATAAGCCCATGTTTATAAACCTTAGTATTATAACATTGCCCGTGGTAATTTGTAACCAGTGCTGATTTTGAGCTCATTTAGTCAAAGGTCTAAGTCACAGTGATATTTAGTGTAAAATCCTTGTTACATGAATTAGGCCTAAAAAAAAAAATTGTTTTGTTAGGGTAACATGCTCTCAAGGAATAAGTAGGGTAGGTCGGATTTTTTTTTTGTTTTTTTTTTTTCACTAGTATATTGAAATTTAGATATGGAAATTTCTGACATCCCTCCCGGGTGGCACAAATACATCCCTTCTATGTTTTCAAAAGACATTTCAGGTGTAACAATCTTAAACTCTCAGCATTCTTCTGGTGAAGATCACACGCCGTTTTAAGCAAATATTGACGATGTGATCCGGCATTTTGTTAACTAAGAGCGGCGATAAAACCTGTAACCTACGTACCAGGGCTCATCCTGGGGGGAAATTGTTAGGGAGAAGTGACTTCCTCGTGAAAAATCGGCAGAAGGGAAAACATCCCAATGTGTAAATGCATTAACATGCATGGCTATACATCCTTTTACTAGAATAGAAACACCAATCTATTTATCAGCGTATTTATAAGCTTTCTCATATTTTTTTGATAATAATGGGTGTAAGAAAACTATGATTAATAAATTAACTTTTATTTATATCTTTACCTTCCAGAATAGTTACATAGGATAATGATTAATAAAGTCTGTTTTCCCGTTCTTTTTTAAGAAATTCTTTTTTGATCTTCTATGTTGTATTTTTCATTTTTTAATGGGGCATAAATTTTAGGGTTATAAAAAAATTTTTCAAATATCGAAGAATATTTAAAAAAATTGAAACGGGCAAACTTTTGGGGCACATTATATTTGATCAAAAAATTTAAAATTACATTAAATTTTCTTATTGAAAAATTCGGGCTGAGAAAATATAAAAAAAAATTTTTAAATTCCCTTTTCCCCTTTTTTTTTATAAAATTTTTTAACCCTGGGTAATATTTTTATAAAAAAATGTTTTTTTGAAATTTAAATAATTAAAAAAATTTTAAATTCTGAGCTTTAAAATTTATGACATTAAAAAAAATATTAAAATTTTAAAACAAAAAAGAACACTTTTTTCCTGAAAAATTTTGTTGTTAAAACATGAAATGAGCCATATAATGACCGATATGTCGCATGCCGATCCGCATGCCGATCATGATTCGTAGTTTTAGGATGTCGTGCCCACGTGCGTACAAGATGTGTCAAATTTGGCATTTCTACAAAGATAACAATGTAAAACACCCTCACTGTCTACAACATACCAATCATAACATTTTTGCGAATTGACTAACAGTTTTGTGATAGCCGTGAAAAACTCATTGCACATCGCCTTTACTTCGTTAAACACCGCGTGTATATCAATTAGGGAAGATTTGCACGTGTTTAGATGATCGGGAAAAAAAAAAAAATCTATAATTATCGCCAATCCCGTATTGAACTCGCAAAAATACCCGTTTTCGGGCCGATGCTTCTCATTATTTACTGTTTAAAGAGTAGGCGGTCTATCGGCTTTGCATACAGGTAGAAGGGTAGTAATATAGCGATGCTTCTGATTGGATAATGATAATTAGCAAGTCGTCAATATGGCGGATACAATCTCTGCTCTTTACATCAGCAAGTAATTACTCTTTGGGAATTGAGATTTTATCGGCGATGTTGACTTCTCTTGGATCAATTGGGAGAGCGAAATAGAAATATAACACAGCGAAATTTTCGCCTGAATTGCCCTTCACACTGCTCATTGAGTACCTCAATAATACGTTGTATTTTCATGGATTTTTTTTTTTTCTTTTCTTTTTTTTTTTTTTGGACACGAAAAAAACGGTAGGGTCGGCGCATATTATTAGGTAGGGTCGGGTGACCGCGAAACAAAACATTTTTTTTTTTAGGCCTTACTTGAGAAGGAACTAATGTAATTTGTGAAATTTTTTTTGGGAGCTTTGCCCTTGCCCCCGGGTTTATTTTATGGTCAATTTTAAAATCTCGGGGTGTTTTTAAAATTTTTATATCTAATAAATAATTTGTTCTTTTTCCCTATCTTTGATCCTCCACACATTTAATCATTTGCTTTCTTACAACAGACAACTAGCGTGTTTTCCACAATGGGGACCCTCTTGTTTTTTTGAAAAATAGATTAAAAATTCCCCCTTTTTAGTCATTTTTTGTCATTATTCCCTGTAAAATTATTTTTTTCTTGGTACTTTTTTAAAAATTTAAAAAGAAAATATAAATTATAAAAAGTTGAACATATGTTTTTAAAAAATATGTAAATTATCAAAAAAAATTTTGTTACCATTTTTTAATTGTAGTTTAAACAAGTTTAAAAACTGGGATAAAGAAAATAAATTTTATTTCTATCAAAAATGTAATAATTGTCACCAATCCACTTGGTATTGTATATATGTGCATAAAATCTTTTTTCTTGCTTTCCTGTAGAGACTCAATTGATGTGGAAACCTGTAATAAAATGCTTTCTTTCAAAAAGTAAAAAGTTATATTTTTTTCCAGTTTTAGAAAGGTTTTGATCTAAAACATGCTTTAATGTCAGTTTATATGATCAAGAGGCCTGTTGTAAAAATCTCCATTGAAAAACTTTGTATTGATTTGGATAGTGTGCTGCAGAGTGTTGCTCAGACTTTGTTATTCAACAAGGGAATTCTTATTACTTCTGCATTTTATATTGTGTCACATGCATTTATTGTAATTGTGGTTGGAGGCAGTGGTACAATGTTGGTAATCATGTATGGAGAGTTCTATAGAGTTTCATTAAACATTTTGAATTGGTCTGATCACTTTCTTCAGTTTTTCCCTGTCTCAGCAAAATTCTGTTTAATATACATTTCATGATTCATTATTGTTGAAAATGTATTCAGTATTTATTTCTTTCTGAGATATATTCCTTTTTTCATTCTTTCATCCTCATTTGGTTAGGATCTATGATTAATATAAATATGATGAAATAGATGCATAATTGATCAAACTATAGTTGATGTTTAATATTTGTATTGACAGAGAAAGTGCAATGGTTAACTAGAAAATTACTTTAGATTTATACTTTATTTGAAAAATTATAGAAAAAAAAAGAATTGTGTTCCTGCCTTGGAGAAATAATCAAAACTAGGACATCAGATTTAATTGTTTCCATAGTGCACAAAGTGTAATCACTTTGAAATTAAATTGAATCAGAAAAACAGCGCATTTGATTTTAATAAATTTTATTGAAATTTTGCACTTTTACACTAATTTCAAATGTGAACTCTTTCTAAGTAATTGCCATGTTTGCACTTTAAGCCAAATGAACACTGTAACTTAAATTGTAACATTGCACTGTAACTCAAATTGTAACAGTGCACTGTAAACTCAAATTGTAACAGTGCACTGTAACTTGAATTGTAGTTACTGTTACAACTGTTACAGTTGAAGTTACAGTGCACTGTTTCTATGTAAAGACCTTTTTTATACTTTGCAATATAAGCATAGATCTTTGCAATCATTAATGCGTCCTTGGTAGATGTTTATTTAGATGGGTTTAACCAAGGCTCAGTGGTCTTAGACCAACTATTTGCTGCTCAATAAACTTGTCCTGCTGTGATTTTGTGTAATAAACTTGTCCTGCTGTGATTTTGTGTAATAAACTTGTCCTGCTGTGATTTTGTGTAATTAATTTGTCCTGATATTATTTTGTGTAATAAACTTGTCCTGTTGTGGTTTTGTGTAATAAACTTATCCTGCTGTGGTTTTGTGTAATTAATTTGTCCCACTGTGATTTTGTGTAAAGACTTTTCCTGATGTGATTTTGTGTAATAAACTTATCCTGATGTGATTTTATGTAATAAACTTATCCTGCTGTGATTTTGTGTAATGAAGCTTTTTGTACCGTGAATTTGCCATGTCTTGCTTTGTTATTTGGTGTATCAAAATATTATAATTACACAAAATAACATCAGGACAAATTTATTACACAAGTTTATTACACAAATTCACATCAGTACAAGTTATTACAAAAAATCACATCAAGACAAGTTATTACACAAAATCACAGCAGGATAAGTTTGTTATGAATAAAAATCACATCAAGACAAGTTATTACCGTACACAAAACCACAGCAGGTACAAGTTATTACACAAAAATCACATCAAGACAAGTTATTAACCGTACACAAAACCACTATCAGTACAAGTTATTAACAAAAAAACCCACAGCAGGACAATTATTACACAAAAATCACATCAAGACAAGTTATTACATCAAAACCACATTCAGTACAAGTTATACACAAAAATCACAGCAGGACAAGTTATTACACAAAATCACATCAAGACAAGTTATTACACAAAACCACATCAGTACAAGTTATTACACAAAATCACAGCAGGACAAAGTTTATTACAAAAAAATCACATCAAACAAGTTATTAACCGTACAAAACGCACAATCAGTACAATTATTACACAAAATCACATCAAGACAAGTTATTACCGTACACAAAACCACATCAGTACAAGTTATTACACAAAATCACAGCAGGACAAGTTATTACACAAAATCACATCAAGACAAGTTATTACCGTACACAAAACCACATCAGTACAAGTTATTACACAAAACCACAGCAGGACAAGTTATTACACAAAATCACATCAAGACAAGTTATTACCGTACACAAAACCACATCAGTACAAGTTATTACACAAAATCACAGCAGGACAAGTTATTACACAAAATCACATCAAGACAAGTTATTACCGTACACAAAACCACATCAGTACAAGTTATTACACAAAATCACAGCAGGACAAGTTATTACACAAAATCACATCAGGAGGGATAAGTTTTTATATAAAATCAGATCAGGAGAAGTTATTTTTACACAAAATCACATTAGGTCAAATTTATTACACAAAATCACAATCAGGACAAGATATTATTACACAAAAATTAGATCAAGGATAAAGTTTATTACACTAAACTACAGCAGGACAAGTTTTTACACAAAATCATAGCAATTACACAAAGTTTTCTTACACAAAATCACACCAGGATAAGTTTATTACAAAGAAAATCACTGTGAAGAATGAGCTCCTCATTTAAAGACTATAAATTGCCACCTTTTATTGATTGTCAGACTGAAATAAAAAAATCTCCCCAATTTCAGGAAAAAGCTAGAAAACTGTTAATCCATTAAGCAGTCTCCTAAATCATTTAATCATCTTTGTTTTGAAACATCAATTGATAAACAAGGCGATAATGTGAAGCTGATACATTCAAACACAATTGCCTTGTGGAAGCATTTACTTGAAATCTTCACCATCATCATTCAATTTTTTTGTAAGCTGCAAAAAATTCTTTATCTTGAAAAAAAAAAGAATAAGATTTTCTTTTAGAAATTGTGAGCTTTAAACTAATTTTTTGCTCAAGGCTGCTTATTTCTACTAATTTCTTAAGTGATATTTTTGTTTTTCTAAAAGAAAACAATAGTTTTAGAAGGATAAGATAATTTGCTAAGCAATGAAATAGATTCTACTTGCTTTTGATGAAACTTTTTGTGTTGGTGTGCGTTATAGTTTTTATGATTCTGTAGATATATCATAGAAATAAATTTGTTGAGCTATGTTTGTAAATGGGATGTTCCTCTGTTTAAATATATCTTTGCATCTATTAAAATTTATAGGAAGAAAACCTTAAATTTAAAATATGATTTTTATAATCTTTTTTTATTTTGATCCTTTTTTCCAGGCTTCAAATGAAAATGTAAAACCCAAAGCACAAAAGGGCCCCGCTAAAATTTTTTTGGGGTTTTCTAAAGAATGTCGGGAAAGGTGAAGGGTTGTGAATTATAAACCCAAATATGTTTTTGTTTTAGGGGCCCCCAATTTTTTTCCAGTGTTTTAAACTGTATTTAAAAATTGGTAAAAAGGGATTTAACGGGAAAATTTCTGATTTTTAAATTAAAATGTTTATTTGACTTAAACACTTTAAAAAAAAAGGGATTGGGCCTTAACGGGGGTTTTTAAACTCCTGACCTCTGGGCTTCCAAAGGGGGAGCGTGCAAACCCCCCTCGTTATATGTTTAACAGCCTTAAAGGGAAAAAACCATATTATTTCTAAATTTTTTAAATTTCGCCCTTTTTAACCCTTGTTGTTTAAACACAGATGGAGTTTACTTTTAATTTAGGGCTTTTACTATAAGGGAAATAAAAAAATATTTAGAAACCCTTCGGCCATTCGTAAAACTATTTTGTTTTAAAAATTTAAATTTGGCCCCCCTGTAAATTTTTGAAAAATTTTTAACGCAGTGATCCCCCCTGAATTTTTTCGGCTTTAAAGTGAAACATAAAAAGGGAAGAAACCCATTTTAAAAAAAGCGGTTTTTATTTTTCGGGAAATTTGGGCCAATTTAACAGCATAAAGGGCGGGAAATTTTCGCTACCATTTATTTTTTTTGGGTCTGACGACCCAAAAACAAAAAATTTTCAAAGCACGGGCCAAGCACTGAGGTATACATTGCTTGACTTTCAAGACCATTTTAAATTTTAATCAAATTTGGAACTAAAACAAAAAAGTCATTTTTCCCTTGGTTTTAAACAGTTCAATTTTCGAACACAAATCTAGGCTTATTTTACTTCTCCAACTTATTAATAGGGACAAGAAAAGGAGGAGTTGTTCCTACAGACTAGTGCTGTGTTTTTTCCAGGCAAGACTATATATGGTTTTGCAAAACTGAAGAGCAATACAGAAATCAGTTTGCAAAGACCAGGGTTTTTTATCTGCAGTAGTACAATGTTGAAATAGTAAAATAGAGGTCTTCAGTGCTTTTATCTATTTACTTTTATAAAACAAGACAACATGCGGGTTTGTTAGTCTACAAAAATGTGGTATTGAATCATTCAGCAAGACTTAAAAAGTTTAGGTGAACATTTTTGTTTACATGCAAAACGCATTCACTGGGAAAAAAATGCACTCCATAGTTGCAATTTATTTGATTCCCAAAATG
>NW_026864835.1:0-160233 GCF_026571515.1 Ruditapes philippinarum | reverse complement strand
AGTTTTTACAAATATAACTTTGTCATTATTGAGCCGGTATACATATACGTGTAAATTATTTGTAAGAAATTTGTTAGAATTTACTGATACATAAGAAGGAAATTTTTTCTTTATCTTCTATTGTTGCATTGAAATCTAAATTTTGTCAAATCAAGTCATATCATAGTATCCTTCGGTGGATTTCCAAAATATTTTAGGGCCAAAAAAAAACCACAGCGAATATACTTTAAAAATTCTTGCATATTATACTGCTATCCATGCCAAAATTTTCGTCTTGGATCGGGTTGCCAGTTGAGTCGTTTGCTAATCAATGACATTATTTAACGCATCTTATAAAATGACTGTCATTTTGGGGCAGTGAATGCAAATGTGTTCATAGGAAAAATATTTATGGTTGATCAGTAACCTAGAACCACACTGATATCACTGAAAAAGGAACAGAAGATACAGCAACTGCATATAAATCTGCATTAGAGTTGCGAAAATAAATCATCAAAATCATTGCAAAAAGTAGTAAGGAAGAAGGAACTAACTTTATATACATAAAGAAAAACGTTATTTTGCCTTTTTAAATGAAGTTGTAAATCCATCCACAACTGTAAAGACATAGTAACGGATGAAATACTATTGATTCTATAAAAATTAATTTATTTAAGTTTGCCAATTAATTATAATTTATTATGGTAGAATAGAATAAACATCTGACAACTAATGGCAATTCTATCGTATTTATTGTTTTTATTTTAGCAACTCAATCTACGACAAGCACTCCTAATTCTACACCAACAGCATCAACAACAACAACACCAACAATAACAAAATCAACAACAACAACAAAATCAACAACACCACCAACAACAACAATACAAACAACAACAACATCAACATCTAAAACAACACCACCACCAACAACAACAACTACTACTGCTTCAACAACAACAAAAACAACTTCAATAACACCACCAACAACATCAACAACAAAACCAACATCAACAACAAAACCAACACTTACATCAACATCACCAACAAAACCAACAACAAGAAAAACAACAACATCAACATCACCATCAACAACAAAACCAACAACAACATCAACACCTAAATCAATACCACCAACAACTACTACTACAAATACAACACCAACAACAACAACTTCAGTAATTACAACAACAACATCAATAGCAAAACCACCAACATCAACAACAAAACCAACACTAACATCAACAACAAAACCAACAACATCAACAACAAAACAAACAACAACATCAACTACAAAACAAACAACACAAACAACAACCTCAATAACAAAACCAACTTCAACAACATCAACAACAAAACTAATATCAACAACAACAACAACATTAACAAGAAAACCACCACCAACAACAACATTAACAAGAAAACCAACATCAACATCAACAACATTACCAACAAAACCAACAACAACAACAATAACATCAAAACCAACAACAAAATCATCAACAACAAAAACATCAACTACAAAACCAACAACAACATCAACACCTAAACCAATACCACCATCAACTACTACTAAAACTTCAACAATACCACCAACAACAACTACTACTGCTTCAACAACCACAACAACTTCAATAACACCACCAACAACATCAACAACAAAACCAACATCAACAACAAAACTAACAGTTACATCAACATCAGCAACAAAACCAACTACAACAACAACAAAACCAACAACATCAACAACAAAACCAATAACAACAACACCATCAACAACAACAACAAAAACAACAATATCAACAACACCATCAACAACAAAACCAACAACAACATCAACACTTAAACCAATACAAGCAACAACTACTACTACAACTATAACAACAACAACTTCAACAATACCAACAACAACATCAATAACAAAACCAACAACAAAATCAACACTAACATCAACTACAAAACCAACAACAACAACACCAACAACAAAACCAACAACAACAACATCAACAACAAAACAAACAACACCACCGACAATATCAACAACAAAACAAACAACACAAGCAACAACCTCAATAACAAAACCAACCTCCACAACAAGACTAACACCAACAACAACAACATTAACAACAAAACCACCACCAACAACAACATCAACAAGAAAACCAACATCAACAACAACAATATTAACAACAAATCCAACACCAACAACATCAACAACAAAGCCAACAACAACAACATCAACAACCAAAACATCAACTTCAAAACCAACCTCAACACCAACAATATCAAGAACAAAACCAACACGAACGACAACAACATCTACAACAAAATCAACACCAACAAAACCAACACAAACACCAACAAAACCAACACCAACAACTATACCAACAACAACAGCACAACCAACAACACCAACAACAAAACTAACAGCAACAAAACCAACAACAACACGAACAACAAATCATACACTTACAACATCAACAACAAAAATAACATCAACAACATTATCAACAACAAAACCAACACCAACACCAAGGACAACAACTAAAACAGCAACAATAAGGCATACATCACCACCACCTACAACAACAGCACCAAAATTACCACAACCGCCAACAACAAGAACACCAGCAACAACAACAACGATTTCAACGCCACTTACAACAGCAAAAACAACAAAAAGACCAACAACAGTGACAGCCACCACACCAGTAGGTATGTATATCTTTTAAATTTATCTTTAATTCATAGATCACGATAATTTTTTTGTTAAGAAAGTAAAGGGAAGAAAAGTAAAGTAAAGTAAAGTTTTGCTATTACCTAAACTATGTTTAGTTGTGATTTTAACAAAATTGATAAATGTTAATTTTAACATCATATTTATAATATAAAACCATAAAAAATTGTGTTACAGGATCTTTCAGATTTATCAATTTTATAAGTTCCAAAAAGCCTT
The DNA here is from genome assembly GCF_026571515.1 of Ruditapes philippinarum. Taxonomy (NCBI): domain Eukaryota; kingdom Metazoa; phylum Mollusca; class Bivalvia; order Venerida; family Veneridae; genus Ruditapes; species Ruditapes philippinarum. The sequence continues at coordinate 157,298 of NW_026864835.1, read as the reverse complement.
ATCTATAAAAGAAAATATTACCGAATTTTACATTTCATGAAAATAAAGGGAGGAAATAAAAAGTTTATTTTCTCTAAAGTCTAAGTCAAATTTTTCAATAAGAAACGAATGCATATATTTTAATGATTACATATAATATGTACAAATATTTGCAGTACATATTTTACATATTCTTCGATGTTTGAAAATAGTTCTATAAGCATAATTATATACATAATTATACAGTTTCGCGCAACAAAACCACAATGACAAATCAAAGTGCTCCGTGATTCGTTGATCATGTTGCCATGGTGATTGGCGCTTTGCGAATATTACTAGTATCGTGTCTTTTTAATTTTGAAATATGTAGCAGATAAATGATTTAGCAAAATGACTGCTTATAATAAATTTATAGCCTTGTCTACGAACTTTCAGGACAACCCTCGAATGTATCAATAAGGCTTTTTGGAACTTATAAAATGTGTATCACATACGTTTAACATGTGATGCATATTTACCTGTATACGGCTGTGACACTTGCAGTTTAAGTCAACATATGCAATATCAAGTTCACAATAGATGTTGAAATATACAGACTTTGTCTGGAGCATATCTCATACACGCTTTGGGGGATTTTAAGAAAAAATCATAGAAATGTTTAACGCTGTGCGAATCAGTGTATCCCGTAAAAACAAGGTCTGTAGATCACACTGAAAGGTCATGGTAAAACGGTTGTCCGGTGCATGTTGTATGCATAAAGGGATTTCAATATAACTTGCTGCACATGTTCTTCATTGTGAGGCGGAATGTCTTGCGTAAAACTCAGGTCCCTGTGTCTAAAGGCAAGGTTACATACAGGGAAAAAAGTTAAATAAAATTATGTTAATGTGTATAGGGACCGACCATTTAGTTATCATTTACTGAAGGATTGCATCATAAATGATTATTTTCATGACTACATCTGTGACACTTGTAATTTATGTCAATATATGCAAGGAAAAGGTCACTAAAGATGATGAAATATCCGGATTTTGTCTGGAACCTTTCGCCTACACGCATGGGGACGATTATTAAGAATCTCCATTAAATGTTCACCACTATGAGCAGCTGCGTCGCGAGCATGAACCAGGGCTCTATGTCAAAGGTCAAGAACACTAAGAGGTCATTTAAAAAGGCTTGTCTAAAGCAAAACTTCTACATCCATAGAGGAATTTCAATTTAACTCTGCACATATGTTCACCATTGTAAGGGACAGTGTGGTGTGCAAAATTAAGGTCCCTGTGGTCAATGTCAAACAGAGGGGTCAAAGTTCAGATAAAAATATTAAAAATTGTATCGGGACCATTTAGTCACCATTTATTAAAGGATTATAATACAAATGGTAAACATCATGGCTACATAGATGACACTTGTAATTTAGGTCAATATATGCACGGTAATGTCAGTAAAGATGTTGAAATTTCTGGATTTTGTCTGAAACCTATCTCCTACACCACTGAAGTGATTTTAATGAAATTTCATAAACATGTTCACTTCTATTAGAAGCTACGGCTCGCCTATGATCAAGGTTTGTAGGTCAAGGTCATACTTAAAGGTCATTGAAAATGCTTTTCTTGAGCAAACTTTCTACATGCATAGAGAAATTTTGATTTAGCTTGCTACAAATGTTCCTCATTTTACCACAGAGTGTCAGGCGTAAAGTTCAGGTCCCTGGAGCCAAAGTTAAGGTCACATATAGGGGTCAAACTTCAGATAAAAAATTGAGATGGTATAAGGATCATTTAGTCATTAAATATTGAAAGATTGTAAAACAAAATGGTCGTTATCATGAATACCGCAATAGCACTTGTACTTTAGGTCGATTTATGCAAGGCCAAGGTCACTAAATATGATGCAATATCTATATTATTATGTCTATGTTCACCACATTTAATTGTATTGCTTCATACATGATCTTGTTCAAAGGTCAAGGTCGCACTCGCTATTTGCTAATTACTATGCATATCTATAATGCCCATATGTCCATCGCAAGTTTTTATAACGGGCGTGTTTTGCGACAATGTTGCAATTGTTGCTTATAAGTCTCCTAATTGATAAATGGATAAAGGCATGATTATTATGAGCCATAAATGTATACAGACAAGAATAACGTAAGAATACCTCAACTCGTATCACCTCGGTAAATGTCAAATTTTCGGTACATATCTAATCATATTCACCACCTAAAAGTTCATATCTGTTTTATGATATATTTATTGATAAATAACTTTTATCTAGTTTTTACTTATCATTTTAGATCTAGTGACTAAACTGGCGTGGAATAACTTTACATAACAATTTTACCTAATATTGTCTTGCCCTTTACATAGAAAAATAGATACCATTTTTAAAACATTATGAGCAAGGACAAAAAAGATTGTGCTTTCTCGCATTATCTGGGAATTTGATTGTCTGTTGAAGGCTTGTGGTTATGTGATGATTTTATATTACGCATCTCTTCAAATCATTAGTACTGCTTAGAATGCATTATCATATATCATGTATTTGTTCTCTGATTCAATAAAACTAAAGTATGTTTATAGAATGGTTAAAATCAAACTTGAAATATGTGTCTGGATTAACTAAAATGAAAAATAAAAAGTTTCCTTTATTTGCTGTTTTTACATTTTAATCTGAATTCTGACATGGTAGCTAAGTCAGGGGTACAATGTAGATACCCAAATTTATCCGAAAACAAAAATTCCATCATTTTTTGGCATGTCCCGTTACCACGGGGAGGAACTGTAACACGAAGGATGGAGTTCTAAGGATAACTTTTAGGGACTTCCTAGAAAAAAAAGGTACGGATTTCGTCTGAAAACTTTCGTATAAACCGAAGAAATACTCGTGAACTATGGTAATTTTCATTTTCAAAAAGGGAGTCTGTAATGCTATGTAAAACTTTTGGGATTAAGCTTGCCTGTATTATGTCTCAGAAAATACTTTTAGTCCATTTTTATCATTGCCTCATGCTTAAAATCTGGTAGTTTTGAGTAAAGATTTCAAATTATTTGTTCACTCTTACACATTGGCCTGTTTATTTGTGACTTTTTTCGTTGTCATACTTGATTACCTAATTGTAGTGTACAATTGCAAACATAAAGCCCCTTCTAACAAATTAATGCCCCATGTTTTAAATGCCAAAGAGTTTTTGTGATAACTCTGAAGGTGTCCTAGAGTTATTATAACTTTTTTGTTACTGCCGATGTGCTTTTTGCACAAAGTTACGTATTTTAACATTGAATAAGTGTGTAAATCATTATGAAACGTAATACGTTAATCCCTGGCATAAACATTGGTTATGTAATGTTGTTTTTAAGCGTATTTTAGTTCAAAAGACTTTTCTAATAAAATTTATGAGAATTCATATTGACATTTTAAAACCGAACGAATGAACTAAATTTCGTTTCTGTGTATACTGTTCGTCACTATAGTTTTATGGCCCACGTTTCCAACTACATTGTTCTTGTAAAGATAGGAATATGTAGGCATTCTTTTCACAATAAGCATTCATTTCTATCTGACTGGAATATCTGTGAGTTTTACCAATCCAGTAATTCATCTGGTATGGGGTAGGGGGATGCCAGATGATTCACTTGCAGTGGCATTCTTAAGATGACGTAGTTTTACCGTTATTAATGAAGTTGTAATTCCATATGTTGGTGTAAGAAATTAGTTACGGGTTTAATGATGTAGATTACCATGAAAACTTGTTTAATTAAGAAAAGGGATTTTAAATATAATGAGATGATTAATGCAAGGAAGAATATCTGACATATTATGTTTGCAGTTTGCATCGGAATATCTAATAGGTCCCATCGGGACGGATATTCTGATCCGACCCACAACATATTACAGATATTAATAGTCTATTTCATGATGACAACGCTAAGTTAGTATGAAATAGGTTGGAGTGTAAATTAATAATGCAAAATGTTTAAAAGCTTACACTTCAGTTACATGTTATAGTTAAAGTACATGAAACGAGTTAGTTACGAGGATATAACACTGGGGTGAAATCAAGGAATGTTTCTGCTAAAAATGGCGAGGCCGTTAGGCCAAGACAGTTTTTTGCAGAAACATACCGAGATGTCGCCCAGCCAGTGTTATATCCTCGTAACTAACGAGTTTCATAAACTATAACTGTTTTATCGCAATGGCATAATGTTTTCTTTTCTGTAATACAAATAAATAACCCAATCGATCATTTAATTTTAAATTAAATCGCTGTCCGATCGGCGATATCGGTGATTAAGAGCTTGCATATCTCGTGATATAGGTTGCTGTCGGTTACACCCCAGTAACACAGAGCCATCGATGATTGATTGTTTTTTTAGCCAAATAATTGAGTGAACCGATGACAACGTATTTCACACCGATATCACCTATTGGTCACCTGTTTTCCACATATCAACTGCTATTGGGGAAAAATAAGTTTCATCGGTGAAAAATTACCGATTGGGATTTTTAAACACGTTTAAAATTCTCGATCGGTGAAAATATTTTACAAATAACCGACAGCAACCTATATCACAAGAATATGCAAGCTCTTAATCACCGATATCGCCAATCGGACAAAGATAACCAAATATGAATCACTGGCCATATCTGACGGAACGTGTATAACCACTGATGACTAGCTATCAAAACCGATTAATCAGTGTTACGCCCGATTTAGCTCCGATTTACAAACGATAGAAACCAAAAGTATTTCAGCATTTAATCATCGACCCATTCCCGTTTGAGTTTGCTTTCTGTCACCGATGACCGTTTACACAGAAAACCAGAAATAAAATCTCGCATGACAACCGATCATAACAGCGAGTAAATTTAAAATTAAATGACCGGTTGGGGACCGACCGTCTATGTAACTGGGCCCTTATCGAGGATTTTAAACTTGTTAAAAATACCAATCGGTAATTGTTCACCGATAAAACTTATCTCTCCCCTAAAGCAGTTGATAGGTGGAAAACAGGTGACCAATAGGTGAAATCGGTGTCAAAGACGTTGTCATCGGTTCACTCCATAATTTGGCTAAAAAAACTACCGATCAATCACCGATGGCTCTGTGTAACTGGGATGTTAGAGGCGGAATGTAAACTGTTACCAATATTGATTCAAGATTAAAGGGCATTTTTCAGTGGAAATAATTTAATAATTTATTCAGCGGATGAACTTTTTGATTAAATGAGAGTAAATTTCATGTCATTATTTTTGTTTATATCTTTCAATTATTTATTTATTTTATTTTATTTTATTTTATTTGACTGATTCCTGGGAATGTTCGTTACTACTGCCCCATTTGAGCCTCTGTGAAAAAAAACTATATTGATATATACACGGTGCGAAAAAAAACAAACTCAACGGCTATATAGCAGTCGAGTTTTTTCCTATATGGATCAATGTAAAAAATGTACTGTTATATATCAATATAGTTTTCAAATGATCATTGAAGTGTACTGAGTATAATGGGTTAGTAAGAACAAAGGAAAAGTTCCAAACCATGCGATAAATGTTTTAAGCAACGGCTTTGGCTTCCCTTACGTATTGGCTTAGTAATTTGTATCATATGCTTACATAAACACGTATATTACCAAGATAACCTTCCCACCTATGCCCCTGAATCATTGTAAAACTATACCGTTACTATCAATACAGTTTTCAAATGCTTATTGAAGTGTGCTGAGTATAATGGGTTAGTAAGAACAAAGGAAAAGTCCCAAACCATGCGATAAATGTTTTAAGCAACGGCTTTTCTTAAGCCAATGATATATAGTTTGGCTTCCTCACGTAGTGGCTTAGTAATTTGTATCATATTATACCATAATATACAAGAATATAACCAGGAAAACATTCACACCTATGCACCTGAAATGTATGATCTATTTAAGACATGAAAAAATTCAACCGCGGTTGGCTCTCTTTACCGATCTCTTCAACATATTTTCACGTGCCTAACGTTTTTGAGCGAAAGAAGCTTGGAAGCTTGACTATATATTTTTGTTATCAGTTACAGCAAATGTAGCAGAGTTTCCACAAGCGGGAATGCCAATCAAACATCAGACAGAAGAATTTAGTTTTTACTGTAAAAAAATGACAGCGTACATGGTATTACTTTTGTACATCTGGACAAGTATTTAGAAGCAAATCATGCTCTTTCAGTTTAAAGGTCCTAAAGATATGGAATTCCGCAATATGGAGATTTTTGCATGTCATGTGATAATAAAGTGAATAAAATAAATGGCTTTTGCTGACTCACATCTATTATTTAAGAATTACTTTGTATTTTCATATCGTTGTCATAGAATTTTCTACGTCTCTTTGGCAAAATTTGATACCTTTTATAAATCAAAACACCATTGAAAACCTGATGACCCCACCTCATTAAATTAAGATAAAGGTAATGCATACTACTTGATATTTTTTTCTGCAAACTATTTACATGTCATTTGTTTCGGCAGACCGATAGCAGAGCTGCTTAATTTTCTCGAAAACTGGAAATAATGGAAATGTGAAGACATCGTGATTGAGTATTGGATTCAAAGCATATTTTATACTGTAAGAAACACAAACAAAAGTTATCATGAAAACTCTATTAAACCTTCAGAATGACCACAGAAATTCCGTGAAAATCGAAAAATCGGGTATACATTTATTGGCCTGGGTTTTATGTTTGCAACTTTCCATTATAATCAGGTTATTAAATATAGCAATGAAGAAGATCACAAATGGACAGGTCAATGTGTAAGAATGAACAAATAATTTGAAATATTTACTGAAAACAACCAAACTTTAAGCAAGAGGCGATGAAAAAAATGAATGACATAATACAATGTTTAATGCAAGCTTAATCATCAAGGTTTAACATAGCATTACAAACTCCCTTTTTGAAAATGAACATTACCATTTTTCACGAGTATTTCTGCGGTATATAATAAATATTACCGATGAAATCCGTAACTTTTTCTAGGAATCTCGTAACAGTTATCATTAGAACTCCAGACAAGTTATCATAAGAACTAACAGTTCCTCCCCCGTATTATCGGGACATGCCTAAAAAAATGATGGAATTGTGGTTTTCAAATAAATTTTTGGTATGTACAATGTAGCCCTGACTTAACTATCATGTCAGAATTCAGATAAAAAGGCAACAACAGCAAATAAAGGAAACAATTTATTATTTGGAGTTTCTGTCAAAGTTATTTAGATAATATTTCCGTGTTTTGTCTCATGTTCTTACTTTTAGTACTTGGGAAGCAATGTACCGGCCAAAATAGTAGTGTTTGCAACGAGATCGGGAATGCCTCGTGTCGAAACAACACATGTAAATGTTCATCTGGGTTCCGTCAAAATACTTCCAAATTGTGCGAAGAAGGTCTGTAAAGTAACAATTATTATAATAGCATGGAAAAGACATCTCCTCCCTTTTAGTGCAAAACGATTGTTGCTTCCTAGTATTATGTGCATATATACTTTAACTAAACATTATTATGATACAAAAACAAATAATGAATTAGGAAAACCCTCTCTGTATCAGGCAAAAGAACATTAATTTTAGATATTATGCCATTTAGATATTTTAAAGTTATAGTACATTATATCGTGTGACTATGAGTCATTTAATTTAATTAGACAATCAATTTAAACATTAATTTTGATATATTTGGCAATGTTAATTGTGAGATATACTTATATAATTATGTTGATAAGATTGAATTATTGCAAATTAAATTTTGTGAACAATATTGTTATTTGTCATAACATACCTATTGTATAGTTTCTTGCTCTTGCAAGGGATGAATGCTTACAGTTAATTGACTAAAATAGGAGATTAAATGCATCCAAAATATTGAAACCTATTTGAGAGAAAAAGTAACGTCAACACTATTCTGGACAATAACTAGCAACATTAAAAAGTGCCTTTCTGTTTTGGTTTTGGATACGTGTTGATCTCTTGATGTTGTCAATGCCTCAATTTATATTTTTAAACAAAGTTTTGTTAACTGTTTTTTTTTTATTTACAAAAAGCCTTGTATTATAAGTATTTTTAAACTATAATTTAATGCTGACATTTTATGTTAGGTTAAGCATTAAAATGTAGAAATTGGTAGACATATTCGAATAGACCGAACTGATATTCGTGTAATTGATAGAATACAAATATTTATGTATAAAAGTACAAATATGTTTTATTCTCCGAATGTTTGCCCGATAATAAAATAGGAGCTATTTGTTATAAAGATACTTTGAATAAATAACGATTCATTTATGTTTTCCCTCTTGTTATCAACAACAGTAGATGAAGTTATCCCAGTTGCTAAATACTTATGCCAATATTATATGTATCATTCACCAAGTTATATTGTTTTAGTAATTGTTCACAATATCATTTTTCCATAGTACATACAAACGATTGCACGACCGAGGACAATTGCAAAACTTTATCAAATTCTGTGTGTGCCGAAGAGAAATGTTTATGTAAAGAAGGATATTACTATAACCCAGTTATCCATTCGTGTGAGGAAGGTAGGTAGCAGAGAATGAAACTAAACGTTTCTTTTGTTATACGATTTTATTTTAATAAAGTTTGTGATGATTATAAAAACAATATTTGTAAGTACGAAGAGGATATATAAATATATACCAAACACAAATCTTGTACACCGAAATTGCAAAAAAACAAGTAAAGAAATGTGTTCGTCACGCTGGAAAACATTCGAATTTTAACACTTTAACGTAATTGTGTTGTGTCTACCTTGCATATACTGCACATCATCTTAGTGAGATTATATACAATGTCTTAATTAACACGCATAGATCTGTCGCATTTTCAAATTATGTTTTAGAATCCTAATGAGATGTCAACTATAGCACCTAGTGGTGTATCTTGCACCGGTATTAACTATATATGTTTTTTTTATCTTAGCAACCGATTTTACAAACGTTGCTGTTTCATGCCGATGAACATGGAGTATATCTTTATGCGAAACTAACCCATATTTTAATTTATTATCATAACTGATAAAAAGAAAACACATTGCCTTTTGTCCATATACTGAGCAGATTTTATAAAACACGTCTTTACACCCTATGTCAAGGAAACAACTTTTCTTAATACAAGACCGTATTTCAAGGGAATAGACTGATTTGCTACCAACCATTTGTGTGTAAAACTATACGAGTAGACTATTTATAGCGAGCCTTTAACCCAGATAAAGTGAACGGATTTAAATTAATGTGGTATCAATATTGAAAAATATAATGTTTTATTAGATTCATTTATATTTGAACACTCCTTATATATTCTACGGTTGATTAGATGAAACGAAAATGTTAAAAAAGTACTTCAGAATTGACAAATTTGCGTATATTATACATTATAATAAAGTTATATTTACTAAATAAAACACAAAGCGTTGCTCAAAGCACTTTTTTTATTATTTTCGAACATCAGAAAGGTATAAAGATATTAGAACTTTATTGAATGTATTACAGGGTGCAGATTGCCTAACGCAAACAATACTCGGTTTACCACAGTGACACAAGACAACAAACTGTATCACCAAGGACAAACAATTTCATACCAATGTGAAAATGGATACGAATTCACAAAAGGTGACAATTCAAATAAAACCTTTAAGTGCAACTCTGATGGACAATTTGAGTATTTAGAACCATGCACAAAAGTAGGTATGTTAACTTTACAACATATATTTAACGACACAATACAATTATTATATAGCGGGTAAAAAAGTCTGTTTAAACAAAACCTTTAGTATTGATTTGATACTGATGTTAAGGCTCAATTTTTAGGTTCATTATAAGTTATCATTAAGACGATATGCATTGATAATTGCTATCACAAAAATTAAAAATGTAAATATTGTAAGTAGAATAGCATTAATTTCGAACTATGGAATTTAAGCTTACAAATTCATAATAAAATTATCAAATATATCTTTTGTGTTATGTTCAAAACATATGGACATTAATAAATGAATTGAAAATAATTCAAAGCCTGTAACAGTTGCAATATTTTTCATAATTGGTCTATATGCCCTGTCCCACAACATTCAATGATTAAGTTTTCCTTTGTTTTCAATTGAAGGTTGGATTAGATGTAAAGAAACTTTAGAATAAATGAAATGAATGTAGGATCACACGATTATTATTGTAGACATTGTTATATTTGTTTTTGTTGAAAATGTGTACTGTAACATAAATAATATTTATATATTATGCAAATCAGATGGAAAACTCTGCAAAGAGAAAAATCCCTGCAACGTAATAGTTTCGAATTAGAATGTATAAAGAAAATCTACGAATGTCAAGTAGTCTATATCATAACATTTGAAATTCTAACAAAGATCAAGTAACACTCAGTTTAAGGTCTCGGCCCAGTGAATTTTCGTACTCTTTGTTCTATAGTAAATCAGTCACATTTAAGGCTTAATTCTAGATTCCACTGTTCTTGATGAATGCTATACTGTATTGAACACTATCTAAGTCAAACGAGACCCGAGAAGATATGCTGGTAATCTACTTTTTAAGAAATCTTTATTATACTTTAACACTGTTAAAATTCACCACTTCAAAAACTTCTGATTGATGGCGGGTAGTTTTGTTTGTTTGTTTGTTTCATTTACGCCTTTTCCCAACAGTATTTTAGTCATATAGGCGGGTAGTTTCCTAACCATCGTTCCTAGATAGTTACACCAGTATTAGACTACCTTCCTCCGCGCATAACTACCAAAGCATCTCCCGGGGATCGAACCCACGCCAGAGAGGTAATTAACTGGATTAGAAGTCATTGACTCTAACCCTAGATCACGGAGGCGGTAATGGCGGGTAGTACTTTAATCTTTAATCCTTTTGCCAACAGATGTGTTACTAGAAAATACACAAAACAACTTTCAAAGTCATGCATACCACACAAAAACTACTCAGATGCAATTTAATCACTTTTATTATGACCAATCAAACTAGAGATGACTTAAATTGGGCCACTTCAAAATTAAAAAAAAATAATATATATATCTTAACAACAACGGGTTGAGTCTTAATCCGTACCAGGGATGAGACCACTTTAAGTTAGGCGAACAATTTCGTAGTAATATAGTGTGCTACAAATACAATTATTTATGTTGACATGTCTTTTACAAAAACTTAAATGCAATGCAGTACCAGTTCTTAAATATATTTCTTCATCAGACTCAGTCAATAGAATTTTACGCGAAAACTTATATTACGAATATTGTCATATCTTTTGAGTCTACACGACCAATTTATACAAGTCACCTTCTCAGTAATCGTTTTCTATACTTCATGTTTTATCTTGCATTATTAAATGCAGACGTTGGATAATGTTTTTTTCTGAATATAGTTTACATTTACAAAACTTCTGTGTTTGTTCTCATTAACAGCCAGTTATTATCATTTGAAACGTAATTAAACATGATATATCTTATGTTTATTTGCGAAATATTAATGTGAGTAATTGTTTACTTTGAGATATTTATCAATATTAGACGCCGCGTGCATGAGGCGGCTAGTTAATATGCATTCATCCATACAGCATTGGGGAAGTTTTTTTATCTTGCTTATATTTATCATATTTTGTTTTAACAAAATCGCACTGTTTCAGTTTGTCTTTAAGTCTTGCTTTTGTTTATTTTGTTATGAATAAACAAATTTACACTTTTCTCAGCTTCTCTGTTTCAAAATGTTTCAAATTATTTTAGTGAAATGTTATGTATGCATTTACGAAAAAATCAAATAGTACCCTGTATCAATTTTTCTCAGTATATCTTTTCTTTTTAATGAATCAATGTCTTTAGAAGCCTGTAATAATGTCATTTAGTTTACAAATTTAAACTTTCAGTGTGCACGATACCAAACAGTGATAAAATGAAGAATGCAAATGTGGTGTTTGCTAACAATATGACTGACAAGACTGAATTCGAATACAACACGAAACTTCAGTACAAATGTGTAACTGGTTATGGCTTTGCAAAGAACGAAAAGGGTTATTCGTCAAAGGATATAAGTTGTCAGGATAATACACAATTTTCACCCATTCAATCATGTGTTAAAAAAGGTTTGTGAACTTGAAAATTAGTAATGTTTTATATAGAATCTTATTTTTTGCAGCATTTATAATTCTGAAACTTAGAAATAACCGGAGAGATTTTAGTCAAAGTATCAAGGTAGCAAACAACAATCGTCTGATGCAAAATAACATTGCGATTCTTTTTTCAGCTTAACAATAACATATCAACAATATGATGATACAAAGCAATAAGAGCATAGATATAAGCAAAATATCAGAGAAAAACTGGAAAAAAAATTTTTTAAACTGTGTAGAGATATCTGACAAAAGGAGTGGTCACTCTTTGTCAGCGGAAACAGCGAAGAGACAAACATGTACAAAAACATCGCTAAATTAAGATAAATACCAAAATTGCGAAATTTACCGTTCGCGGAAAATAATGTGACATACCGTATATATAAAATATCTCCACATATATATTATCTAAATAACGACCAGTAAAAAGTGGTTTTATGTTGTAAACTAGAAAGCGTAGTTTTTCCAAGTGATATAATGTTTATTTTTGTTGAAAATAACTGTATTATTATTACCAAACTGGAGTGGTAAGTGATGAATACGTTTTGATCAGCATAGAAAAGCTCAATCTAACCGAATATGGCTGATTTCATGTTCGATTTTAGGCTGAAGAGTGTGCTACATTCGACCGACAATATCACTCGTGTGCCTTTTCTGTTCGTGACATACGGTCCGACACACATATATTTATCATTTAGTATGAAAAAGGAGCATTTCAATGTTTCATCTCCAATTTTTTTAAGTTACTCACTAGTATATAAATTTAAGTGTGAATATTTAATCCAACAGGTTAATATTTAAAGAAAAATAACGTATTCAAAAAGAATTTTATCCATTATATCGTAAGCGATGTGGTTTAGTCATGTCCATGCCTGTTCCAAATATCAAATAAACTGAAAATACTAAAATTTTAAGATGATAACCCTTAAACATAAAAATTATGAAATAAGAAGAAAATATAACCGACAGATACAAATGAAATTCTTGTCACGTCAAAACATGAGATTCAAAATTATAATAAAACTTTAAAGAAATGAAAAAAATGAATATTCACAGTGTTAATAGACACCGATTGAGTTTTATGTAGTGTGGAACTTTGCGCTCATTTTAAAATGTGAAAATAAAATATTTTATTGTTATACGTAGGCATAACACTGTGTTAAGTCATAGCATAAACATTAAAAATAAACATACAAATGTAATTGATTCGAGGTTTGTTATTACGAATGGGTCATCTCAATACTATCAACATTATACTTTATGGTACTACCGACTTTCTTTTACTGTAAACTTCACGTTACTTAAAGATCCTGTGTCACAAAATCAATTATATTTTATCTATTTTTAAATATAATCTCTTATAAACCTGTTTCTAGGAATAGACAGTTATAATACTGACCAGTGTAAATAGTTTTCTTCATACCTGAGTGAACACTTACCTGTATTAGTTAGCTGGCCAATGTGTTAAAAATGTACTGTTATCTATAGTTCATATAGGTTTACACTCAGTCAGTTTTGCTCAGTTTTATGAAGAATTATGATGTTAGAGCTTGGCAGAATTCATTATTTAAATTTAATGAAAATGGTGTTCATTTTATAAAGCCATTCTAATGACAAGCTTTATTTAACAGTGACTGTCTACCTAGATATCAGGGTAAGTGAAATATTTAATTATTTGCAAATTGTAAATGTTTTTCATTGATTTCCTTTGTACATGGAAAATTATTTGATAAAAGTAAAGTTGTTATATTGAATAAGTTGAATAAGTTTAATTGTAAATATGGGTTTATTTTCATATACTTTTCTTTCATACATTTGTATTACTACTCAAATTTAATGTGTGTAAAATATTTAGTAAGAAAATGTCTTCATTGATAGGTCATGGGGCTGAAGGACATATCAATGTCAAGAGTGTGCATGGTGCTATGGTTTTATTAGTGTGAAGTACTAGCAACTGAATATCATACAGTATTTTGTATTATGCTGAGAGTGGATCAACATTAATTGTATCGTCTACGCAGAATCGTAACCTTTTATTTTGCTGTTCTACATTGACCTTTGTTGGTCGGAGGTGACATTTTGTTATTACAATAATTGACCTTTATAGGTCGGAGGTAACATTTATTATTATGACCTTACATGGTCGGTGTGATTGACTTTCAAAATTAGTGTGAATATTGACCTTTTTAAGGTCGGAGCAGTTGATAACTTCGTGTGGCATTTTATATATTGTTTTGGACGGCAAAATAAACTGTTAAGTGGAAACAACGATATTAGAGACAATTTATGTGTTTTTATATATTTTTCTACGAATATTCTCCAGTGACAATACTTAAATTCTTTTAACTACTTAAGTGAACTTTAGTATTTGATAAAATTATGTAATTTTAGTAAATGTATTGAATTTTATTGTATAAATAAATGTGTATATAAATGTAAAAGGTCTTTTTTGTAAAATAGTTATTTTGATGATAGAACTACCCACTCTGGCCATCTCTGACTTGAGACATTTGGTGTCAGAAGTGGGATAAGTAGTTCTCCATGAAAGTAACTATTAATAAAAAAAATAGTGTGTTTTATTTTAAAAATTATGGTCATTCTTTTCAGGTATTGGTTGTAATCTATGAACAAAGGAAGTGATTGAAGTTGTGTTGTTTTACAGAACAGAGATATTGAATTTTATTGTATAAATAAATGTGTATATAAACGTAAAAGGTCTTTTTTGTAAAATAGTTATTTTGATGATAGAACTACCCACTCTGGCCATCTCTGACTTGTGACATCCTGTATGTTGTGATCAAAGTGGTAATTGTTTTAGGCAATTTATTGAACAAGTGTAAAGACAGATAAACAATTCGTTATCATGTACACCATTGATAGATTGGTTTGATAAGAACAATACATATGACTCACGTATGTCGGATCGTATATGTCACGGAACATGTATTTTACACGTGTGGGACATATTCCGCCGATTTAATCACAGCTGTCTTTATATGCTATATACGTTTCTTGGTCGTATATGTAACACATTTTACACAGTAAAATAACATTATCATCTTCGTTTTAATCTACCTTTACAATGTTTATAATACATCATCATTAACACTTGTCGAAAATTTGTGCTTAATATTTTGGACACTAATACTTTTGAACTTGAAAATAGAATCTCGGCTTTTAATGCCCCCACTCTGAGGGTGGGGGTTGGGGTGAGATTTAGAAATTTTACTTGTCCATGCGCCTGTGCCTGCGGAGAACATTTATATGTAATATATATAAAAATTACATTTATTGTAACTATAAATGAAGAAATAAGTAAATGACAAAGGGTGGTAAAGGTTGAACGACTTCAAAAATGTATATACTGAAAATCAACCACCTTTAACATGAACAACTACAATCAGATGTTCTGAACAAGGAAAGTCTATATTATACCTTAGATATCGTCAGTACTTATAATGATGTGATGATTTCGCAAACGGTTAATGATGACAAGCTTAAGTTCATGGGAAATCCCATCCCAGCAGGCACTCGACGTTGTTTCAACGTTGAAACAACGTTGAAATATGGTCCTGACGTTGTTCAACCAATATTCAACTATGGACGACCATACGGATATATAGCCAATGTATATACAACGTTGATTCAACGTTGTTTATGGTCGAAGTTTTACATTTAGTTTAATCATTATATAAACTTTTATACCACTAATTTTGCGTTATTATTCCTTTATTGAATTAGTCTGTAAGTGATTTTTGTCAGGAAAATTTGCGTTACAATCTTTTTCCGTATATTCAAAATAAGCGCTGAAACAAATAAATTTGGAAATAATTTTTCACTTTCTATTAACGCTTTAAATATTAGTTAATATGTTTTGTTGTTTGTTGCTTTATTTTTTAGTTCTTTATGAATAATATTTATTAATAAATTGATATTAGTCAAAATCCCGTTTATAAAATAACGCTTGTCAGGGGAAGTAATTGTTGCAGTCTATGATTTTGGTTGTTTGTCTATGATTATCGTTCGTGCAAATGGTGGCGCTGTTTGGAAAATTTGAAAACAACACGATTGGCAATTTATTTGGATTTTGGAGGTATTACCGTAATGTTTAACTTTAGTTTACTGATTATTTTCTAAAATATTATTATTTATTCTTAAAATTCTACTTTAATTTTTTTTATGAAATAAATGTTAGATGAAAACACATGATTGAGTTGATTTGACACGTTTTCGCGACCTAATTTTAAGATTTGGGATCGGTAGGCCTTGTGAGTTGTAAGCATGAAGTTATTGATGTCCTTGGCAATTTATGATTTTACAAATCTTGTCTTTCTTTAATTTATTTTTCATATTATTAAACAATTGTCTGTAATATATCCTAATAAGAATTTAATCAATTATAAAATTGAAACCTATAAAGTAGTTTGGCCCACTTAATTTACCTCCCAAGACGATTCGTCAATATATATATCCTTGTTTATATTTAAGTGAAAGTATAATACAGTGTTAATTAGTTTGAAAAAAATACACTATTATTAAGTTAAATAACAAATTTGAGTGTTAAACTTTAAAGTTTGATAGTCGTAAATTTATGGGGAATGAGAGATCTATTTCTATTTTATTATATATTATTTTATATTCTAGATCCTGGTCCTGGTTGAAATTTAGAGTATTGGAGCTGTAGCCTGTATACCATACGTTCAACATGAAAAGGACTGTCAGGTTTGTTAAATTGAAATTTATTCTTATTAATTTATATATTTGAATTTCTTTACAATAAAAGTATAAATTTTTCAACTACTGGATATTATTTTGTCTTAAAATATATTATTTTCGATATATTCGTGTAACATTATTTATATAAAATTTACATGTTTGCTGATTACAGGATGCTGCATAAAATGGTCTTAGCTAGAGCCTAGAATGTTGATTTCTTGGGAATATGCTGCAAGGAACTGACGGGGAGCAGTTTTCTTACCAATCATAGGTGAGACTTTTAAATAGTTTCTTTTTAAAAAAGATTTTGTTGTCCTATATACAGTATTTGCTGTCAATATGAAACTTAGCTATATTTCAATTTCTATGCTGTTTTATGATGTAAATCTTAGAGAAAAGCATTTTAAGATAAAAACAAATCACTAAGTTGAGTAATTATTATGCATTAAAATTTGAGATTGAACCAAAGTCACTTTTAACTATAACTTCTTAAATTTTTATTTGCAGAAGCAGTTTAAGAGATCTAGAAGAAAAGATTGGAACAAGATTGTAGTTTTATTTGATTTAAAACTATTAAAGTGAATTTAAGCTGCACCTTGAACTGTATTTTTTGAAGGGTAAAATATCTGAAGTAATTTATATTGTCTTTGATATTGTTGTAAATTGGTTACTTTGCTTTATATCCAAAAATTAAAGTATGGAAAGGGGGGTTTCAACGTTGAAATGACAAATTGAAACACAACGTTTTGGGCCAACAAATTGAAGCTGCAACGTTGTATCAAACGTTTGAAAATTTTCAACGTTGGGTTTCAACTTTTTTTTTGTTTTTTTTTTTTTTTTTTTTTTTTTTTTTTTTTTTTTTTTTTTTTTCTCTCCAAATCGAATAAAACCAAACCTTATTTTCAAGTTGAAATCTGACCATAATTCAAACGTTGAAACAGGTCGATGTCCCTGCTGGGATCCGACTGTTTTTCAAAACAATCGCTGAAAAAAATGCCAGTGTTCAGTGGCGACGCTAACAGTTGCACAATAAAAAGTAATTCGAGTATTTCAAGTTCATAAATTGCCGGTGGTATACTTTTAACCCTTTCATTTTGGAATCAAAATGGTTTACCAAAATAAAAATTATGCCATTTTATAAACAGAACGAATAAACAAAGATTACTAACATGCCTTACTTAATATAAGTAAATTTATAGTTGGAAACGTTTTTAATTTTTAATTGGAGGGCTTGAGAAATCGGGCCGAGACAACCTTTCTGAAAAACAAATCCGGATTTACGGTAAATTCTGATGGCATGGACGACCGCTTGCACTTTTCTTTACGGTCAATGGGCATGATTCAATAAATCGAGCATGCAATACATGTACTTTAAATTTTGACATTTTACCACTTTTAGTAAGGTTTTTTTTTGCTATTTTGCAATTAATTTTACTCTCTGTTTTTTGTGTTCAATTTGAAGATTGTGGGAAATTACCTTCACCATCTAATGGTACAATCAGCTATGTCTCAAACATGACTACATTTGCATCTAAGGCAGAATATATATGTGACAATGGCTATCAATTGAATGGGTCTGACACTATAGAATGCAAGGACACTGGGGAATGGAGCGATCATACAACATATTGTCAAATAAAAGGTATGACATTTTTAGTATTATAATACTGATTTATAAATTCGATTATCAATACTTTTTTAGCAAAATACACAAGATAAGTTATTTTGAAGATACAGGAATTTACTATTTTCAGTCATCAAAATGTCATGTAGCCCGGGTCTCCACGATACCGGTGTACATATTTTATACGAGGTGTTTTTCAGATAAAACTTTACTGACTTGAAAAAAAGAAGGAATAAACAATTTCAGTAACAGTTAATCCTCTTTAAATACAATACAAAGTTCTGTTACTCTGAAATTCTCGCTCATTACGAATGTAAACAATGGTCGACTATTTTGTATGACGTAGTTAAACAGACTTCATGCTATCGGTGCACTGGTAAAAAATGTTATTTATATGGAAAGCAATTGCAGTTTTAACAGCAAATATATCATTTTAGCATTCTTGTATTCATTTCTGAACAAAACAACTTTAAAACAACATAAAAACGTGTGTTTCAATAATTTACTGTTCATATTTTATTACTCCCAAGGCATCTCTGTTTTAGAATCTTTTCATCCCAATTACAGTTGTATATAATACCATGTGGCTGGATTCAAAAATTCCCTTCACTTACTTTTAGTGTTGCTGTAATTTTGTGGTCCTTTTATATCATTGAATCTATTTGAATTCTATATGATGAACATTAGATATCAATATGGCACTTTACACAGACTTACACTTTTCAATTTTCACTAGCAGCTACTGTTTTGGTCCAAATATCCTGAAAATGTGTCAGAAAAGTCGTTACACTTATTTATATCTCAGGTTTGTATATAAGTCAGCTGGGATAAAACAAATAGGTCACACAGACAAGATATTGACCTTTTTCATGCTGTAAAGGCTACTGTTTTGGCCCGAATATTCTGGAAATTGTAAATAAAATGTCTAGATACATTCTAGCTCAATTTTCTTAAATGGGTCATTTGGAGTTGAAAATTAGGAAATACCTTGTGAATCAAATAGAAGCTACTTTTCCGGTACAAAAAACAAACAAAAAGAAACAACAACATGGAAACTGGTCAGAAAGGTTGTCAAGATGATAACTAGTGGTAGTTCGAATATCGGTCATCTTTGGTAAAAAAACTAGACACAGCCCAAACATCAAAAATCTTACACATGGGATATCATTTTCATTGTCTTGGAATTTTATCAGAAAGGTTGTTGCAATGATTTCAAGTAGAAGTTAGAAAATGGTTTACTTTTGGTCATAAACTAGTTGACAAAGCCCAATATGGAAAAAAAACTATATAAAATTCCAGAAGATGCATGTTCAGTCGAAATATCCCATAAAAACTGTAAGATAAGTTCAAAAGCAGAGAAGGGTTCCTCTTGGGTCATAAATTGGGCCACAGCCCAAATATGGATGAAATACATTGTTAATAAACTGCAAGACTACAGGTTACATTTTTGTGCAATATATCATGATATTTTGTCAGAATGGTTGATACGATAATGTCTCGCCCAAAATTGAGTATTATTCATTTGCTTTGAAAGATTTTGTCACACAACTTTGTAAAAGCCTTGTTTACTCTTTTGAGATTTTTATGGTAATATGTCAGAAACGTTGCACCTATAATTCCAATATGGGTCACCGAGGCTCAAAAACTGGGTCGCACGGCTTAAATTATTGAATTTTGTACCTGCTTTCATTCAGGGCTAACAATATTATTGTCCATGTCATTAAAAGACTTAAAGACATTTTCTACAGTTTAATGAAAAATTAATCCTTTCATAGATTTTTCTAAATTTTTTGTATGATGAGTTAAATTTAATGACGAATATAAAAAGAAAAAGAAAAATATATGTTGACGTGTTGGATTTCTTGTAAAATGGCAGTTTCCATGGTAACCCTATGTCTAAAGACTGTCAAGATAACTGTGTTATAACGAATTGAAAATGTATAAGATAGCTTAAAACACACAACGAGCATTGTTTTATGCAAAGATAATCTTATCTAATGATTCTGTATTAAACAAACGATAATCTGAACATATTTCTTTAAAAAATGAGTTATCCATGTTCCTCAACCGAACAAAAAATTAGAAAAATAAACATGAATTTTGAGAATAATTAGAGATATTGAAAAAAGTGTTTCATAGGATTTTCTCATTTTTCTATATGTTGTGAAAAATTTAATGACAAATTCAAAAAGAAATAGAAAAATATATGTTGGCGTGTTGGATTTTTTGAAAAATGGCAGTTTCCATGGTAACTGTATATCTCAAAATTGTCAAAATAGCCAAACTGTGTTATAACAATGTATAAAATAGCTTATAACGCTCACAATAAACATTATTTAATACAAAGCTTGCTTTATCTTAGGGTTCTGTATAAAACAAACGATAATTGGAACATATTTCTTTAAAAAATAAGTTTTCATTCTTTTTAACTAAACAAAAATTCAGAAAAATAAACAAGAAATCTGTAAAAAAATGAAAGCTATCAAGAAATTTCTTTCATAGAATTTTCTACATTATTGATGTATCAAGTAACATTTGATGGTGGATTCAAAAATAGAGATAAAATATATAATTATGTTGACGTGTTAGTTTTTTGTAAACGGGCAGTTTCCATGATTACCGCATTACCAATTGTCCAAATTACCACGCTTTCTTAAGAAATATCAGTGTTATACTAAATGTATTGTCAAATATACAACAAAAACATGTTGTAATATAAATTTCTTTTTCTTTTGATGTCATATTGAGTAAATGATACTGAATATCTTTTTAAAACATATCTAGGGCCATATTATTTTTTCACTCGACTAACATACCCGAACTGTAAGCAAGTATTCAGAAATTTACAAAGAAAATAATGAAATTCGGAAAATTTCTTGGTAATTTTGTTTTTTTATTCAATATTTTTAAAATATATGATTTTAAACTTCTTTGCCCAGTTGTCTGCCAGTAATCAAGACGCGACCCACTTTCGTCACTATACCACAAGTGGGTGGGGTAACGCGCGCAGAATTATCATCAATACTGTCGTACTAATGCTTGGAGAAATCCTTTATGTGATGTTGTCTAAACTACCTCTTATTCTTTTGAACCGATCTCCATTTGAACATTTAGAAATATCTATTCTGTATTATTTACTCATTATTTGCTTATAGCCGAAACTCAAACACTTATCCGAATACTATTCAACTTGACCTTCATTTGAAGAGTAATTATCCATGATTATCTTTCTTGGAAGCGCATAACGATGCGCACAGAAAACTACCGAAAATGTCTTTTAATAATCACGAAACGGTATAAGTGTCATCACGTATAGTGAGTTCCTTATGAAAAGAGATACAAGCTTATGCTGGAAACAATAATCATCATCTTAGTTTAGTCAAATATGAAAATAATAATTGGATAGATATGGCTTGATTTAATTCTTTCCAAAGTCATGTAAACTAATATTCTTTGAATTGTACAGACTGTGGACTAGTATCACCCCCAACAAATGGTGATATAGTTTTTCATCAGAACAGTACCGTTTACGGTTCAAATGCTACATACATCTGTGATGAGGGCTACAACATGATTGGTCAAGCAAACATAAAATGCGAAGCTTCAGGAGACTGGGATAACAAAACAACATATTGCAAAATAAAAGGTTTGAATTCCACTGTATTTAAAACGAATAAAACTTGTACATTTCAAATAAGGGAGTAGGATCCTTAATGTACAAGCATTAAAATGTTGAGACTTTTGAGATAAATTAGACTATGTTTTTACTTATTATAATGATACAAAAAGCAGCTTAATATTTTAGTTCACAGTTTTAAATACAGATACAGAAAACAAATTTAAACTTCGTGTTTCTTAAACTGTGTTGTTTCATTTAATGCGGCGACCGAGGCTGATGATGATGAAGAAAAAGCAACTTCATATTGATCCATGAGCATTCATCAATTAAACACATGCGATCAATGAAATCATATATGGCAAAATGGCAATAATTGAATATACATGTTGTTTGTAGGGTAGATAACCTTAAAACTACTTCCTAATTACCTCTTCAATATCATATCAAAAGAATTGATAGATAAAATCATACGGTTTTATCCCGCATATATGTTAAATGATCATGTGAAACTGTAGAATACGCCTTCAAGAGAACAATAAAAGCTATATAAGAATTGAAACATCAATACCTTAAAATTATTCTTACATTCGTCCTTGATCTCTGTCAAATCAAAACAATCCAAAAGGATTTTTTACATTCCTTTACTCATGTTCATACATGTCATTGAAAAACAGGATCAAATCGAACTGATGCATTAAAAGTGAAACTTAAAAATATTAATGAAGTCATCATTTAAACGCATATCCTTACAATGTACACGTATCCTGATTAATTGCTTACATTCGGTACGTTGTGTCAATGCTATATTTTAGATGAATTTTTCCAGAATCCTCTCTGGCGTGGGTCCGTTCCCCTGGAGATGCTTTGGTAGTTTAGCGCGTAGGAAGGGTCTGGTTCTAGTGTAACTCTCCAGGAACGATGGTTACAAACAAATTAACAAAATGATATCACATAAGTTAGATATACATGTCTACATTTAGTCAATACTGGGATAATTTACTCGAAAGCAACTGCCTTAATTGAGAATTCTATTTAAGATTTATTCAAAAAAAAAAAAAGACTTTTCCACAACAGGGGTGTGACGTATGGTAACTGTAAAACATTGCCCTGTACTTGACTTTAGTGTTGTATTTTTTTTTTGGTTATTCAGTAATAACCAGCATAATAAGCGTTGAAGATTGGATACCGGTTGTGCCGGTCCTAGGGAGCGTTCAAGTTGTTACAAGTTTACAGCATCTTTTATGAAGAGACTCAATCAAACCGTGTCTGCGAAGAAAAAATATTTTTAAGATATAAAAACTTTTTATGTTCGGTCATCAAAATGTCATGTTTATCTAGTAGTCCGTAATAAGACCTACTAAGCTGATTGACTGGCACCATGAGCATTCGCAAGGAATACAGCTCATCAATTTAACTCAAGGTTGTTCAAAGGATTTTTTTTGAATATTTACCACCATGTAGCTTGTACATGTGTGTATGAGAACACGTTTGTTTTGATGATGAATTGCAGCTCACCCAAGCTGGCTTAGTGTGAGATGTAACAAATGTTGAATGTCCGCCCTCTGTCGTCCGTCAACATTTAGTGGTCACATTTTTTACTCAGATTTAACCTAACTTGGTCAGAATTTTTGTCCCAATTATTGCTCGGACGAGTTTCAATACCGGACATAGAATTTAAACACAGGTGCAAATGAAGAAAAATCTTAATAATACTCTAGCAACTACTGTTTCGTTCCAGCCACTAGCAGGTACTGTTTTGGTGCAGATATGCTGAAATTATGCCAGAAAGGCCGTTACGCTAATTTATATCTCAGGTTTGCATATAAGTCAGCTGGGATAAAAAAAACTAGGTCACAGAGACAGGATACTGAACTTTTTTAATGCTCTTAAGGCTACGGTTTTCGTCCAAATATTCTGGAATTGTAAATAAAATGTCTAGATACTTTCTGGCTCAATCATGTAAATGGGTCGTTTGTAGTTGAAAATAAGGCCACAAAACATAAATATGGAACCATATTGTGAATCAAATAGAAGCTTCTTTTCAGATGCAAAAAAATACAACATGGAAACTGGTCAAAAAAGTTTGTCAAGATTATTACTAGTCGAAGTTTGAATATTGGTCATCTTGGGAAAAAAACAAGACACAGCCCAAACATCGAAAAATCGTATAAACAACTTGCTTGCGGAAACATTTTCAGGCCAAATGTCTTGGAATTATATCAGTTTCCTGCAATTATTTCAAGAACAAGTTAGAAAATGGATAACGTTTGGTCATAAACTATTTCACAAATTTAAGCCTAAATACGAAGACAAAATGTATAACACTCCAGAAGATATATTTCAGTCGGAATATCACATGAAATTTGTAAGCTAATTTCTATCGCTAGTTCAAAAGCAGGGGAGGGTTCCTCTTGGGTCATAAATTGAGCCATACAGCACAAATATAGTTGAAAACAATATTGCTGATAAACTGCAAGACTACAGGTTACATTTTAGTCCAGTATATCATGATATGTTGTCAGATACGATAATGTGTACCCAAAAATTGCGTATTATTTATCTGCTTTCAAAACTTTTGTCACACAACTTTGGAAAAGCCTTGTTAATTCTATTGAGATTTTTAGTTTTTATTCCAAAATCTATGGTAAAATGTCAGAAACGTTGCACCTATGATTTCTAGGTCATGATCGAATATGGGTCATCGAGGTTCAAAAACTGGGTTGCATAGCCTTAAATGTTGCAAAAGCGCATAGCCTCAATTATTGCAAAACATAGATAACACTCTGGAGGCAATATTTCCAGCACAAATATCAAGAAACCTGGTCAGAAAGATTGTTATGTTAATATTCTGCTCAACTTTGAATATGGTTCATCTTTGGTAAAAATTAGGTCACATAGCCCGTTATCGAAAAGTATTGCAAACACTGAAAGGAAATGTAATATTTTCAACCTGAATTTCTTGGAAATTTGTCAGCTAGATTCAAATGAGTTCCATGTCAAGTTCGAAAGTAGATCGTAAATACAGATACAGAAAACGAATTTAAACTTCGTATTTCTTAAACTGTGTTGTTTCGTTTTATGCGGCACGAATGATGATGATGAAGAAGCAGCTTAATATTGCAATAAATCACATATTATCCATGAGCATTCATCAATTAAACTCATGCGATCAATGAAATCATATATGACAAAATGTCAATAATTGAATATACATGTTATTTGTAGGGTAGATAACCTTTAAACTACACCCTAATTACCTCTTCAATATCATAATAAAATCATACGGTTTTATCCCGCATATAGGTTAAATAATCATGTGAAACTGTAGAATACGCCTTCAAGAGAACAATAAATGCAATATAAGAATTGAAACATCAATACCTTAAAATTATTCTTACATTCGTCCTTGATCTCTGTCAAATCAAAACAATCCAAAAGGATTTTTTATATTCCTTAACTCATGTTCATACATGTCATTGAAAGAGAGGGTCAAATCGAAACCTGATGCATTAAAGGTGAAACTTAAAAATATTAATGTAGTCATCATTTAAACGCATATCCTATCAATGTACACGTATCCTGATTAATTGCTAACATTCGGTACGTTGTGTCAATGCTATATTTAAGATGAATTTTTCCAGATACCTCTCTGGCGTGGGTCCGATAGCCGGGAGATGCTTTGGTAGTTTAGCGCAGAGGAAGGGTCTGGTTCTAGTGTAACTCTCCAGGAACGATGGTTACAAACAAATTAACAAAATGATATCACATAAGTTAGATATACATGTCTACATTTAGTCAATACTGGGATAATTTACTCGAAAGCAACTGCCTTAAATGAGAATTCTATTTAAGATTTATTCAAACAAAAAAAGGACTTTTCCACAACAGGGGTGTGACGTATGGTAACTGTAAAACATTGCCCTGTACTTGACTTTAGTGTTGTATTTTTTTTGGTTATTCAGTAATAACCAGCATAATAAACGTTGAAGATTGGATACCGGTTGTGCCGGTCCTAGGGAGCGTTCAAGTTGTTACAGGTTTACAGCATATTTTATGATGAGACTCAATCAAACCGTGTCTGCGAAGAAAAATTATTTTTAAGATATTAAAAATTTTTATGTTCGGTCATCAAAATGTCATGTATATCTAGTAGTCTGTCATAAGACCTACTAAGCTGATTGACTGGCACCATGAGCATTCGCAAGGAATACAGCTCATCAATTTAACTCAAGGTTGTTCAAAGGATTTTTTTTTAATATTTACCACCATGTATTGTGTACATGTGTGTATGAGAACACGTTTGTTTTGATGATGAATTGCAGCTCACCCAAGTTGGCTTAGTGTGAGATGTAACAAATGTTAAATGTCCGCCCTCTGTCGTCCATCAACATTTAGTGGTCACATTTTTTACTCAGATTTAACTAACTTGGTCAGAATTTTTGTCCAAATTATTTTCGGTAGAGTTTCAATACCGGACATAGAAATTAAACACAGGCGCAAATGAAGAAAAATCTTATCAATACTCTAGCAGCTACTGTTTCGTTCCAGCCACTAGCAGGTACTGTTTTGGTGCAGATATGCTGAAATTATGCCAGAAAGGTCGTTACGCTAATTTATATCTCAGGTTTGCATATAAGTCAGCTTGGATAAAAAAAACTAGGTCACACAGACAGGATACTGACCTTTTTTAATGCTCTTAAGGCTACGGTTTTGGTCCAAATATTCTGGAATTGTAAAAAAATGTCTAGATACTTTCTGGCTCAATCTTGTAAATTGGTCGTTTGTAGTTGAAAATAAGGCCACAAAACATAAATATGGAACCATATTGTGAATCAAATAAAAGCTACTTTTCAGATGCAAAAAAAAATGGAAACTGGTCAGAAAAGTTTGCCAAGATCATTACTAGTCGAAGTTGGCATATTGGTCATCTTGGGAAAAAAACTAGACACAGCCCAAACATCGAAAAATCGTATAAACAACTTGCTTGCGGAAACATTTTCAGGCCAAATGTCTTGGCATTATATCAGATTCCTGCAATTAGTTCAAGAACAAGTTAGAAAATGGATTACGTTTGGTCATAAACTATTTCACAAAGACTAAATATGAAGACAAAATGTATAACACTCCAGAATATATATTTTAGACGAAGTATCACATGAAATTTGTCAGCTAATTTCTATCGCAAGTTCAAAAGCAGGGGAGGGTTCCTCTTGGGTCATAAATTGAGCCACACAGCACAAATATAGTTGAAAACAACATTGCTGATAATCTGCAAGACTACAGGTTACATTTTTGTCCAGTATATCATGATATGTTGACAGATACGATAATGTGTACGCAAAAATTGCGTATTATTTATCTGCTTTCAAAACTTTTGTCACACAACTTTGGAAAAGCCTTGTTAAATCTATTGAGATTTTTAGTTTTTATTCCAAAATCTATGGTAAAATGTCAGAAACGTTGCACCTATGATTTCTAGGTCATGATCGAATATGGGTCATCGAGGTTCAAAAACAAAACTGGGTCGCATAGCCTTAATTTTTGCAAAACCGCATAGCCTCAATTATTGCAAAACATAGATAACACTCTGGAGGCAACATTTCCAGCACAAATGTCAAGAAACCTGGTCAGAAAGATTGTTATGTTAATATTCTGCTCAACTTTGAATATGGTTCATCTTTGGTAAAAATTAGGTCACATAACCCGTTATCGAAAAGCATTGTAAACACTGAAAGGAAATGTAATATTTTCAACCTGAATTTCTTGGAAATTTGTCAGCTAGATTCAAATGAGTTCCATGTCAAGTTCGAATGTAGGTCGTCTATGGATGCAAAATAAAAACTTAGTGACACAGCCAAAATATAATTCTGAAAAGCCTTATTTCAATGTGCACTTTTTCAGGTTCAGATGAATATTATGATATCAGTTTGAAATTTTGTCATTGTACCTGCCTTCATTCAGGGCTAACAATATTAGTTTCCTTGTCATTAAAAAAGACTTAAATAATCACGTAACGATATAAGAGCCATCATGTAAAGTAAAAATCCTCATCTTAGTTTAATCAAAAATTAAAATAATAATTGGATAGGGATGGATTGATTTATTTTTTTCCAAAGTCATGTAAATTAATGTTCTTTGAATTGTACAGACTGTGGACTAGTATCACCCCCAACAAATGGTGATATAGTTTTTCATCAGAACAGTACCGTTTACGGTTCAAATGCTACATACATCTGTGATGAGGGCTACAACATGATTGGTCAAGCAAACATAAAATGCGAAGCTTCAGGAGACTGGGATAACAAAACAACATATTGCAAAATAAAAGGTTTGAATTCCTCTGTATTTAAAACAAATAAAACTTGTTAATTACAAATTAATTTTTTTATTATTATACAAAACTTATCATATGAAAACTCAAAATCTAAGGAATTAAGATCCTTAATGTACAAGCATTAATGTTGACACTTTTGAGATAAATTAGACTATGTATTTTACTTATTATAATGAAACAAAAAAGCAGCTTAAATATTTTAGTTCACAGTTTTAAATACAGATACAGAAAACAAATTTAAACTTCGTATTTCTTAAACTGTGTTGTTTCGTTTTATGCGGTAACCGAGGCTGATGATGATGAAGAAGAAGCAGCTTCATATTGCAATAATTCACATATGATCCATGAGCATTCATCAATTAAACACATGCGATCAATGAAATCCTATATGACAAAATGGCAATAATTGAATATACATGTTGTTTGTAGGGTAGATAACCTTAAAACTACACCCTAATTACCTCTTCAATATCATATCAAAGGAATTGACAGATAAAATCATACGGTTTTATCCCGCATATAGGTTAAATGATCATGTGAAAATGTAGTATACGCCTTCAAGAGAACAATAAATGCAATATAAAAATTGAAACATCAATACCTTAAAATTATTCTTACATTCGTCCTTGATCTCTGTCAAATCAAAACAATCCAAAAGGATGTTTTATATTCCTTAACTCATGTTCATACATATCATTGAAAGAGAGGGTCAAATCGAAACCTGATGCATTAAAAGTGAAACTTAAAAATATTAATGAAGTCATCATTTGAACGCATATCCTAACAATGTACACGTATCCTGATTAATTGCTAACATTCGGTACGTTGTGTCAATGCTATATTTAAGATGAATTTTTCCAGATTCCTCTCTGGCGTGGGTCCGATAGCCGGGAGATGCTTTGGTAGTTTAGCGCGTAGGAAGGGTCTGGTTCTAGTGTAACTCTCCAGGAACGATGGTTACAAACAAACTAACAAAATGATATCACATAAGTTAGATATACATGTCTACATTTAGTCAATTCTAGCACAGCATACCCACGATAAATTTGTGATATTTTCTGACTCGCTTTCTGTTTTAATATCCATTAAAAATAAAAAAATCTGACAATATCATGGTAAAAAAACTTCTTTTACGCTTTCATGATATACTAAAAACAAAATATATTAAATTATATTGGATTCCAAGCCATGTAGGAATACGAGGAAATGAAAAAGTTGATGCTTTAGCTAAACAATCATTAAATTTTCAAAAAACTGACTTATTGTTACCTGCTTGTGATTTTAGACCGGCTATAAATAAACTCGTATCATCTGAATGGAAAGCAAATTGGGACAATGCCGTTTTTAATAAACTTCACGATATAAACCCATCTCTTGATATGTCACCATCTCTATCTCTGTCAAACCGCCGTGATCAAACAGTTCTTCTTCGATGCCGAATTGGACACACTAAAATTACCCACTCTTATCTCCTCACAAATGACAATGCCCCTTTCTGTGTAGGTTGTAATGAAAATTTTACTGTCAAGCATTTTCTTCTTGAATGTCATGATTTTTCACAGGCCCGTAATAGATTTTATTCTGTAAATTCACTCAAAGAACTTTTTAATACAATTCCATCAAAAAACATAATTGATTATTTAAAAGAGATAAATTTGTATTCTAGGATCTAATTGGCTCATTTCTATTGTCATTTACAATGTTTTACATAATATTTTAAGCCTATTATAGCATTCGGCACGATATGGCCAGTTATGTGTTGACGTGCCGTAAAAATCCAAACAAACAAAAGTCAATTCTGGGATAATTTACTCGAAAGCAACTGCCTTAAATGAGAATTCTATTTAAGATTTATTCAAACAAAAAATACTTTTCCACTTTTCCACAACAAGGGTGTGACGTATGGTAACTGTAAAACATTGCCCTGTACTTGACTTTAGTGTTGTATTTTTAGCTCGACTATTCGATAAGAATAAGTAGAGCTATTGCAGTCACCCGAGCCTCGGCGTCGGCGTCGGCGTAACCACTTATGTTAAAGTTTTTGTAATAGTTCAAATATTTTCAAAGTCCATTGACATATGGCTTTGAAACTTTGCACACTTGTTTACCATCATGACCCCAACCTGTAGACAGGAGGAGGTAACTCTATCAAGCATTTTGACAGAATTATGCCCCTTTTTCGACTTAGAATTTACGTTAAACTTTTTGTAATAGTTCAAATATTTTCAAAGTCCATTGACATATGGCTTTGAAACTTTGCACACTTGTTCACCATCATGACCCCAACCTGTAGACAGGGGGAGGTAACTCTATCAAGCATTTTGACAGAATTATGCCCCTTTTTCGACTTAGAATTTACGTTAAAGTTTTTGTAATAGTTCAAATATTTTCAAAGTCCATTGACATATGGCTTTGAAACTTTGCACACTTGTTCACCATCATGACCCCAACCTGTAAACAGGAGGAGGTAACTGTATCAAGCATTTTTTTTACTATCAAGCACTAAGAATAGTCGAGCGTTGCTGTCCTACCGACAGCTCTTGTTTTGGTTATTCAGTAATTACCAGCATAATAAGCGTTGAAGATTGGATACCGGTTGTGCCGGTCCTAGGGAGCGTTCACGTTGTTACAAGTTTACAGATCTTTTATGAAGAGACTCAATCAAACCGTGTCTGCGAAGAAAAATTATTTTTAAGATATAAAAATTTACTATGTTCGGTCATCAAAATGTCATGTATATCTAGTAGTCTGTAATAGGACCTACTAAGCTGATTGACTGGCACCATGAGCATTCACAAGGAATACAGCTCATCAATTTAACTCAAGGTTGTTCAAAGGAAAATTTTGTTTGAATATTTACCACCATGTAGCTTGTACATGTGTGTATGAGAACACACGTTTGTTTTAATGATGAATTGCAGCTCACCCAAGCTGGCTTAGTGTGAGATGTAACAAATGTTGAATGTTCGCCCTCTGTCGTCCGTCAACATTTAGTGGTCATATTTTTTACTCTGATTTAACCTAACTGGGTCAGAATTTTTCTCCAAATTATTGCTCGGACGAGTTTCAATACCGGACATAGAAATTAAACACAGGCGCAAATGAAGAAAAGTCTTATTAATACTCTAGCAGCTACTGTTTCGTTCCAGCCACTAGCAGGTACTGTTTTGGTTCAGATATGCTGAAATTATGCCAGAAAGGTCGTTACGCTAATTTATATCTCAGGTTTGCATATAAGTCAGCTGGGATAAAAAACTAGGTCACACAGACAGGATACTGACCTTTTTTAATGCTCTAAAGGCTACTGTTTTGGTCCAAATATTCTGGAATTGTAAATAAAATGTCTAGATACTTTCCGGCTCAATCTTGTAAATTGGTCGTTTGTAGTTGAAAATAAGGCCACAAAACATAAATATGGAACCACATTGTGAATCAAATAGAAGCTACTTTTCAGATGCAAAAAAAATGGAAACTGGTCAGAAAAGTTTGTCAAGATCATTACTAGTCGAAGTTGGAATATTGGTCATCTTGGGAAAAAAACTAGACACAGCCCAAACATCGAAAAATCGTATAAACAACTTGCTTGCGGAAACATTTTCAGGCCAAATGTATTGGAATTATATCAGATTCCTGCAGTTATTTCAAGAACAAGTTAGAAAATGGATTACTTTTGGTCATAAACTATTTCACAAAGCCTAAATATGAAGACAAAATGTATAACACTCCAGAAGATATATTTTAGTCGAAATATCACATGAAATTTGTAAGCTAATTTCTATCGCAAGTTCAAAAGCAGGGGAGGGTTCCTCTTGGGTCATAAATTGAGCCACACAGCACAAATATACTTGTAGTTGAAAACAACATTGCTGATAAACTGCAAGACTACAGGTTACATTTTTGTCCATTATATCATGATATGTTGTCAGATACGATAATGTGTACCAAAAAATTGCGTATTATTTATCTACTTTCAAAACTTTTGTCACACAACTTTGGAAAAGCCTTGTTAAATCTATTGAGATTTTTAGTTTTTATTTCAAAATATATGGTAAAATGTCAGAAACGTTGCACCTATGATTTCTAGGTCATGATCGAATATGGGTCATCGAGGTTCAAAAACTGGGTCGCATAGCCTTATTTTTTGCAAAACCGCATAGCCTCAATTATTGCAAAACCTAGATAACACTCTGGAGGCAATATTTCCAGCACAAATATCAAGAAACCTGGTCAGAAAGATTGTTATGTTAATATTCTGCTCAACTTTGAATATGGTTCATCTTTGGTAAAAATTAGGTCACATAACCCGTTGTCGAAAAGCATTGTAAACACTGAAAGGAAATGTAATATTTTCAACCTGAATTTCTTGGAAATTTGTCAGCTAGATTCAAATGAGTTCCATGTCAAGTTCGAATGTAGGTCGTCTATGCAAAATAAAAACTTAGTGACACAGCGAAAATATAATTCTGAAAAGCCTTATTTCAATGTGCACTTTTTCAGGTTCAGATGAATATTATGATATCAGTTTGAAATTTTGTCATTGTACCTGCCTTCATTCAGGGCTAACAATATTAGTTTCCTTGTAATTAAAAAAGACTTAAATAATCACGTAACGATATAACAGTCATCATGTAAAGTAAAAATCCTCATCTTAGTTTGATCAAAATTTAAAATAATGATTGGATACAGATTGATTGATTTAATTTTTTCCAAAGTCATGTAAATTAATATTCTTTGAATTGTACAGACTGTGGACTAGTATCACCCCCAACAAATGGTGATATAGTTTTTCATCAGAACAGTACCGTTTACGGTTCAAATGCTACATACATCTGTGATGAGGGCTACAACATGATTGGTCAAGCAAACATAAAATGCGAAGCTTCAGGAGACTGGGATAACAAAACAACATATTGCAAAATAAAAGGTTTGAATTCCGCTGTATTTAAAACGAATAAAACTTGTTAATTTCAAATTAATTTTTTTTCATTATTATACAATACTTATCATATGAAAACTCAAAATCTATGGAAGGAAGATCCTTAATGTAAAAGCATTGATGTTGAGACTTTTGAGATAAATTAGACTATGTATTTTACTTATTATAATGAAACAAAAAAGCAGACTAAACATTTTAGTTCACAGTTTTAAATACAGATACAGAAAACAAATTTAAACTTCGTATTTCTTAAACTGTGTTGTTTCATTTTATGCGGCACCCGAGGCTGATGATGATGAAGAAGAAGCAGCTTCATATTGCAATAATTCACATATGATCCATGAGCATTCATCAATTAAACACATGCGATCAATGAAATCACATATGGCAAAATGGCAATAATTGAATATACATGTTGTTTGTAGGGTAGATAACCTTAAAACTACACCCTAATTACCTCTTCAATACCATATCAAAGGAATTGACAGATAAAATTATACGGTTTTATCCCGCATATAGGTTAAATGATCATGTGAAACTGTAGAGTACGCCTTCAAGAGAACAATAAATGCAATATAAGAATTGAAACATCAATACCTTAAAATTATTCTTACATTCGTCCTTGATCTCTGTCAAATCAAAACAATCCAAAAGGATTTTTTATATTCCTTTATTCATGTTCATACATGTCATTGAAAGCATACATGCCAATGAAAGAGAGGGTCAAATCGAAACCTAATGCATTAAAGGTGAAACTTAAAGATATTAATGTAGTCATCATTTAAACGCATATCCTATCAATGTACAAGTATCCTGATTAATTGCTAACATTCGGTACGTTGTGTCAATGCTGTATTTTAGATGAATTTTTCCAGATTCCTCTCTGGCGTGGGTCCGATCCCCGGGAGATGCTTTGGTAGTTTAGCGCGGAGGAAGGGTCTGGTTCTAGTGTAACTCTCCAGGAACGATGGTTACAAACAAACTAACAAAATGATATCACAGAAGTTAGATATACATGTCTACATTTAGTCAATACTGGGATAATTTACTCGAAAGCAACTGCCTTAAATGAAAATTCTATTTAAGATTAATTCACACAAAATAAGACTTTTCCACAACAGGGGTGTGACGTGTGGTAACTTTAAAACATTTCCATGTACTTTACTTTAGTGTTGTATTTTTTTGGTTATTCAGTAATAACCAGCATAATTAGCGTTGAAGATTGGATACCGGTTGTGCCGGTCCTAGGGAGCGTTAAAGTTGTTACAAGTTTACAGCATCTTTTATGAAGAGACTCAATCAAACCGTGTCTGCGAAGAAAAATTATTTTTAAGATATAAAAACTTTTTATGTTCGGTCATCAAAATGTCATGTATATCTAGTCTGTAATAAGACCTACTAAACTGATTGACTGGCACCATGAGCATTCGCAAGGAATACAGCTCATCAATTAAACTCAAGGTTGTTCAAAGGAAATATGTTTTTGAATATTTACCACCATGTAGCTTGTACATGTATGTATGAGAACACACGTTTGTTTTGATGATGAATTGCAGCTCACCCAAGCTGGCTTAGTGTGAGCTGTTACAAATGTTGAATGTCCGTCCTCTGTCGACCGTCAACATTTAGTGGTCACATTGTTTACTCAGCTTTAACCTAACTTGGTCAGAATTTTTGTCCCAATTATTGCTCGGACGAGTTTCAATACCGGACATAGAAATTAAACACAGGCGCAAATGAAGAAAAATCTTATTATCACTCTGTCAGCTACTGTTTCGTTCCAGCCACTAGCAGGTACTGTTTTGGTTCAGATATGCTGAAATTATGTCAGAATGGTCGTTACGCTAATTTATATCTCAGGTTTGCATATAAGTCAGCTGGGATAAAAAAACTAGGTCACACAGACAGGATACTAACATTTTCTAATGCTCTAAAGGCTACTGTTTTGGTCCAAATATTCTGGAATTGTAAATAAAATGTCTAGATACTTTCCGGCTCAATCTTGTAAATGGATCGTTTGGAGTTGAAAATAAGGCCACAAAACATAAATTTGGAACCATATTGTGAATCAAATAGAAGCTACACTCTAATTACCTCTTCGATATCATATCAAAAGAATTGATAGAAAAAATCATACGGTTTTATCCCGCATATAGTTTTAATAATCATGTGAAACTGTAGAATAAAAGCATTCAAGAGAACAATAAATGCAATATAAGTATTGAAACATCAATACCTTAAAATTCAAATCAAAACTATCAAATAATTATTTGTATATATTCTTTTACTCATGTTTATGCATGCCATTAAAAGAGAAGGTCAAATCGAAATCTGTTGATTAAAAAATGAAAATTGAAAATATTGATGTAGTTATCATTTGAACGCATATACTAACTATGTACACGTATCCTGATTAATTGCTAACATTTGGTTCGTTGTTTGTGTCAATGCTGTATTTTAAATTAATTTATTTAATGATAAACAACAAGTCAGATATACATGTATACATTTAGTCAATATTGAGATTATTTACTCGAAAACACCTGCCTTAAATGTGAAATCTATTTAAGATTACTTCACAAAAATAGACTTTTTTGTTGGTTGCATTGCTTCCGGGACATTTCCACTTTTCCACAACAGAGATGTGACGTGTGGTAGTTGTAAAACGTTGCCCTGTACTTGGCTTAAGTGTTGTGTTTTTTGGTTTTTATTGGCTCTTCAGTATTATTGATTCCAACATAATTAGCGTTGAAGATTGAATACCGGTTGAGCCGGTGCTAGGGAGCGTTAAAGATGTTACAAGTTTACAGCATCTTTCATGATTTTGCACTTCCAATATAATATTATCGGATAATTCTTCTTTAACAAATTTGTCTCTACAATGTCATTATCGTGATTAAAGAAACAACCTTGAATCAAATATAATCATGATTTGTCTTTTCTTGGATAAATGCGATTACACGCAAATATACATTTAGATAAATAATATACAAATGTAGATTAAGCGTATGTTTTTAAGACATGTTAATTGATTTTAGAGCAATGTTGTAGGATATGTTTGGGTTTATAAGCACAGAAATAAATTCGCTTAAATTACGGTGATTGAATAGAGCAACTATATGTTACGATGCTGAAAGAAATTCAATGAGATTTGTTCATTGCATTTTTTTTTGTTTCACAATAACCATGTTTTCCGTTTCCAAAATTGCTTCTTTTAGATTGCCTTTTTAAACCATATAGTTATGATAAAAATATTGATATATAAGTTACTTCAATACCTTTAGATTGTGGACCTCGAACGCCAAGGAATGGCTCTGTTGAATTATCAAATGGAACCTCATATCAGTCATTGATGACCTTCAAATGCGACGAAGGTTTCGACATGAATGGAACGAAAACATCTGTATGCCAAGCTAACAGTAAATGGAGTCATGAAGTCCCACAATGTATCATAAAAGGTAAATGTAAATAAATAATTGTATAACGTCGGCATTCATCGGAAAATTATTACACTAGACTAAGATATATATTTTTCAATGTCAAATTAATGAAAGCAAGATTATGATTACTTGACCTTCGTCATGTAAAATTAGGGACGAGTCGTCTGATCTTACAAAATTCAGAATGAATAAGAGCAATATGAACAATATGTATTAAGATCACGTAATTATTGTGCGGGTACATAGTGTCATAGAAAAGGAAACTTTAAATAAACTTTTACTGACTGTTCTGTTAAATATGAATCTACCAAATTAGATGTATCGTTCGGAAGCAGTTGCTTACGGAATGACAAATAGACTGGCAGTATACCAGAAAGGTAAAAAACGTTTTTTTCCTAATTTGATAAAATTTTTATCAATATTTTGTGTTAATGGGGAACGGAGAGTCTCGGTTCGATATCGCAAGAACGTTTGTGTAACTACAACAAAACAAATGAAAATAAAAGCAAATGTTAATTTTATGAATTATATACATCACAATTTCATTTTTAATGTACATATAGAATGAATGAGGTGGGAAAATAAAAAGAAAATTGGAAAAACTTCCAAGAAAAGAAAACAACGGGTTACCGCAATGGTGGTCAGAGCGCTTCTCATCCCATATGACGTCAAATTTCACGTTGAAGTTTGACGTCATTATGTGACGTCATAAACGTGTCCATTGACAAGACACTTGCTAATAGCAATTAATACACAAATTGAGATAAATTTAAGTTGGCAAAAGTGCCAAATAAATCCGAATACTTTAAGTAAAATAATTTTACTTAAACAGGAAAATTGACCGTATTGTGTTTCAAAAGTACTAGTGATTGTATAGTATTTGTATTACCACAATAGAGTAAGAC
This sequence comes from Ruditapes philippinarum, assembly GCF_026571515.1. Lineage (NCBI taxonomy): Eukaryota > Metazoa > Mollusca > Bivalvia > Venerida > Veneridae > Ruditapes > Ruditapes philippinarum. The sequence goes on along the minus strand of NW_026864835.1, from coordinate 119,582 downwards.
GTCAGATATAAATAGAACTGTAGTAGATAAAATTTGCAATCGAATCAAGGAAGTAAACTCGAAGTCTTAAAGTTGAGATGACGCTGTATGATATCATTTAGTTACTTGGTTATATCACGGAAGCCTGATTTGGTTTTGATTAATTTGATACTATTTCGTCATAAACAGCGGCAGCGATTACTTAATTGAACGTTAAAGATCTTCCCTAAATATGTCCATCTATAACTTACTTTCTTTGTATATTGTCTCAGACTGTGGTGAACCGAAATGGCCAAACCAAGGAAAGATTTTATCCAAAACAGGCAATAAATATAACGATTACGTTACATACAGCTGTAACCAAGGATACGAAACATCTGACCCCGTTTTGGTCACATGTAACTCAAGTGGTAACTGGAGCAGACCTGCCCCTGTTTGCAAAGGTACATATACCATCTGAGATATAAAAAATTATCTGTTAAAGAAATTTTGACAAAGTTGACATAGGTTTAAATAGTAACAGAATTAAGGACGTTGTTTCTTCTAAATGTATTCCAAAAACTAATACAAGAACTGATTGGGACAGTTTCTAAAATTTTCGTTCGTTTTATAAGTTATTACTTTTTATTAGAATTAGTTCATGTTAAATGTTTTTCTTTGAAATGTTTGCATTATTATAAAATGAGAATAAAGAAGAAAAGAATTGCACATGCCTCGAGTAACAACACTATTTTCATCGGAATGATATTGTACTGTTAATCAGAACCTAATTGTTACTTATATACTATTTATAAACAACTTATATCCGATTAATAATACACATAATTGTTCACTTAAAATTTAAGACATTAATGAATGTACTCGTTACACAAACGACTGTCACTTACAAGCTATCTGTAACAACACTGATGGAACTTTCACATGCCAGTGTCGTGAAGGGTTCACCGATAATTCCACGAATGGGCAACAAGGCCGGGATTGTCAAGGTATTGCGTTTATCCGATAACTTAAAATTGAGCCATGTCACGACAAAACCAACATAATGGGTTTGCGACCAGCATGGATCCACACCAGCCTGCGCATCCGCGCAGTCTGATCAGGATCCATGCTGTTCGCTTACAAAGTCTATAACAAGTAGTGAAAATGATAGCGAACAGCATGGATCCTGATCAGACTGCGCGTATTTCATTTTAAGATGAATATTAATAAGAATGTAAGATATTGAAAATAGTGACTCGGGATCGACCAGAACGTTTGAGCAAAAACATCTTTTATGTAAACACATTTTCAAAATTTGTTTATGTCCAAGAGGCAACTAATATTACCTAGTTTTTTTGTAATTTTTGAAAAAGAAAAACTAGCGATAGTTCTATCAATTTTTTATCAGATAATTATTGGAGGGTTTCATTTTCTTTTCAGATATATGTGTAAATATTCCGTTCTTTTTGTTTGATTTCAGTAGTCCTATAATAAAATTGTATTGTGTTCCATTTGTGGGTTTCACTGATGACTTTCACGTTATATACTTATATTATCAGTAATTGAAGATCACCCATTGTATATCTTTCATTTTATTTCACTCACCGATGCCCAGTTACTGTAAATCACTAACTGCAGATCATTCACTGTATACTAGTCAATGATTATATGTATATGACTCACAGTATATCACTCATTATAGATCAGTCACACTCATTATATATCAGTTACTGTATACCACTCACAATATATATTACTCATTATATATAAATTATTATATATCATTTAAAATATATCACTCATTATATCAATCACTCATAATATATCATTTATTATAGATCATCACTCACTGTATATCACTCACTTTTTATACTCACTGCATACCATACACTGCATATAACTCATTGTTTATCACTGGTTTTATATTATTCGATGTATGTCACTCTCTTATTATCACTCAATGAATATCACTTTCTTTATATCATTCATATATGAATATCTGAAGATAATGACAATAATTATTTAAGTAATCCACAGGCACTCCATAGATTGCTCCATATATGTATGTAATTATATAATTATAGTATTACGTGATATAATTAAATTTTTCAAAAACATAAACAAAGTTTTCAGAACACTGTATTTCTTTTTCCGATGCAATTTTAGTTTTAATTATTGAAATGAATACTGCGATTAGCTGGAACGTATGTCAAAATTGGGACAGCTATGAATGTGTGATTATTTATAACGCTTGATTTGGTAATACCATATAATGTTTGTTTATATCAATATACAGACATAAATGAGTGTGCGGATTTGAAGAAAATTCAATGTTACAAGGATCGTTCACGGTGTGTTAATTACCTCGGAGGGTACGTTTGTTTTTGTCATGAGCAATTTCCCAAAAGGTAAACGATAAAAGGCGAAAACTAGTTCCAAAACTTAAGGAGGCCAAACAAGCAGGAAAGAGGGCGTGGCTAGCTTACGACACTCTGTACGTAGATGGAAAGCCAGTGAAAGTGGATGAGGCCAGATAGGGATTCAATGAGGATGAACTGAATATTCTATCATGGAATGTAAATGGATTAACTTGTGATAAGAAAAATGACAGTGAGTTTGTAAATTTGATTTCTAAAAATGACATTGTGTTTTTATATGAATCTTGGACCAGTAAAGATAGTGATATTGAACTTTCAAATTATGTTTCTCATAACTTTTACAGAAAGTTTCCAAAATAGAAGTGCGAAAAGATGTAGTGGAGGTACTGTTTTGTATTTTAAAGAAAGTCTAAAGCCAGGTATAGAAGTGGTTCGCACACATCATGACACTATTATTTGGTTGAAGTTAAACCGTTTGTTTTTTCATTTTGAATCTGATGTTTATATATGTGGTTTATATATTTGGTGCCAAGATTCACCAGCATATAGTGTTGTCCCTGTTGACTTGTTTGATATTTTACAAAATGATATATATGACTTTGAAAATTTAGGTTCAGTATATTTAGTTGGAGATTGGAATAGTCGCGTTGGCAATAAACATGATTTTATAACATGTGATATTTTTGATAGAAATATGGATGATATTGATTATGTTCCCGATATACCATTAAGACGGGCCTCAATGGATAAATCCTGTAACAGTTTTGGGGTCAAGGTTCTTGATCTTTGTAAAGCAAACAATTTGCGCATTGTTAACGGTCGTCTATTTAATGATATGTCTGGTATGTACACTTTCGCAAATACAAACGGGGCGTCCGTTATCGATTATTTATTAACAAAAGAATGTTATTTTAATATATTATGTAACTTTACTATTGATTCATTCAATGAATTTAGTGACCATGCGGGGGTGTTGTTTACATTGAGGTGCAAGAAACGCATGGATGAGATTAAGGTAAAAAATGAGGTCAGGTATAAATGGGATGATAAATATAAGAGTATATTTAGGTCACATCTTATTTCAAGATTACCATATTTGAATCGTTTAACAAATAATATCGATAAGAATAGCAGAGAATCTGTAAATAACGTTATGAATAATTTTTCTGAGGTATTACGTGAGGTCGCAGATCCATTGTTTTCTAAATCATATGTGTTTAAGAATGAGCCTTATTTTAGTGAACAGTCTGTTTTAAAACAGGCTGACTGGTTTGATATTGAATGTTCAAGGGCAAGAATTCAGTATCTACATGCTTTACACGATTTTAACAGGTTTAAGTCGGATCAGAATAGGGAAATGTTTTGTAATTTAAAAAAGCAGTATAAAGATTTATGTAGAAAAAAGAAGGGTATTTTTAAACAAAAGAAAATGAATGATATTGGAAATTTAATTCATGCAAAACCTAAAGTATTTTGGAGCTATTTTAAAAAGAAAAGTAAATCTTCAAACGACTTATCTGTTGAAGAATTTTGTTCCTATTTCTCATCCCTAGGAAGTGATGTGTTACAGGAAAGGAATCTTGACGCAGAAAGTTTTTGTAGTAGCCATGATTTTAATAATTTAGATTGTTGTTTTGAAGAATTAGACAAAACTATAACTGTACAAGAAATTTATAATGCTGCCAAAGAACTAAAAAAGGGTAAGGCTTTTGGTAGTGATTTTATCTTGAATGAATATTTGATTGAAAGTATTGATATTTTAGGGTCGCATATTTGTGATATTTTTAATGCTATTTTAGATTCTGGGTATTTTCCAGATAAATGGATGGAAGGTGTAATTATACCTTTACATAAAAAGGGTGATAAGAATGACGTTAACAATTATAGGGGTATTACATTAGTTAGTTGTTTTTCTAAGTTATTTACAATAGTTTTAAATAAGCGTGTCACGTCTTTTTGTGAAAATAACAATGTTATATCTGACGCGCAGTTTGGTTTTAGAAAAGGTAAATCAACTGTAGATGCATTATTTATACTGTTGAATGTTGTGCAACACTATTTAAATGAAAATAAAAGATTATATTGTGTATTTGTTGATTTAAAAAAATGTTTTGATACTATATATAGAAATGCACTATGGTTAAAATTGTATAGGTTAGGAATACAAGGTAAATTATTGAGAATTATTAGGGACATGTATACAAAAGTTAAATCCTGTGTTAGATCATGTAACGATTATTCCTCTTATTTTGAGTATGCTGTAGGTTTAAGACAAGGGGAGATAATGTCGCCACTACTTTTTTCTCTGTTCGTAGAAGACCTAGAATTATTTTTACAAGATAACATTAGTTCTGGACTTGATATAGAAGAAATTATCTTACTTTTACTATTATTTGCTGATGATATGGTTGTATTAGGAAAATCGCCTCAAGAATTACAAATGCATTTAGATAAATTATATGAATATTGTAAAAGTTGGGGATTAGAAGTAAATATAGATAAAACTAAAATTGTTGTATTTAGGAAAAGAGGCGGTTTACTAGGAAATGAGTTTTGGACATATGATGGTAATGATATTGAAGTAGTAAATGATTTTAATTATCTAGGAACAGTTTTCAATTACACCGGAAATTTTACTTTAAATCAGGAATACATTGTAGGTAAAGCTTTAAAGGCGCTTAATGTTTTGCTTTTAAATTGTAAAAAGTATAGTTTTAAACCAAAGTTATTATGTCAGCTATTTGATTCTTTTGTTGGCTCAATTTTGAGTTATTCGTCAGAAATATGGGGATTTACAAAATCAAAACAAATTGAAAGAATACATTTAAAATTTTGTAAAAATGTATTGTCAGTAAGAAATACTACCTGTACTGTTAGTGTATAAGGAGAGTTAGGAAGGTATCCCGTTATTTACGTATTTAAGATGCTGCACACAGAAAATATTATTTTACGTTCAGTTTACCAGCTATCATTAAATGATTGTAATAAAGGATTATGTAACTGGGTAGCATATGTTAAAAGCTTTTGTGTGAACCCACATGATATTGTATTTAAAAACTTTATCCCGATATTGAGACAACGAATAAGTGATTGTTTTATACAGGTGTGGTATGTATCTAAAGAGACAAGTTCTGTATTGGAATTATATAATGTGTGTAAAATTAGTTTTTGTTACGAAAATTATTTAGATATATTGCCTGATCATTTGAGACGACTTATCACTAGATTAAGAACTTCTGCACACAGCTTAAGAATACAAACTGGTAGATATGCCAGAAATAGAATACAAAGAAATGAACGCTATTGTCAATGTTGTTCTTTAAGAGACTAAGAAGATGAATTTCATTTCGTTCTTATATGCCCATGATATACAAATATTCGTACCCGTTATATTAAAAGATAGTATTTTGTTAACCCAAGTAAGTACAAATTTATTGCATTGCTGCATAGTAATAATAGAAATGAGCTATGTAAACTAGCATTATATTACAGTCAATTAAAGTTTAAAATTTAGTTTATTAAAAATAAAGTTTAATGATAGATTAATTAAAATTTAGTTTTCACATTGATTTTTCTTCTTAAATATGTTCATTGTCACTTAACTGAGGCTTAATAACAAATATCTGAAATTTCATTTGAATTATTAATCTCTTTATTTTATTTATATTATTGATTTATTTATATTGATTGCACTGAAAAGTACATATTACTCAAATATTATTATGTTATGTATATGATGATGTACTATGTACAAATCAGAAATAAAAGATCTGTTCTGTTCTGTTCTGTTCTGTTTTTGTCATCAAGGATGGACTGGCAAACACTGTGAAAATGGTAACTACAACTAAAAATGCATGACATTAAAGTAACATTATGCCCATCCAAGAGTAAATCGCGAGTGGCAAGTCAAATTTAAATGACTTTATATTTTGCCATATTTTTTTCAGTTTAATAATAAACGTCACGTGAGTAATCAAAAATGCCCTTGGCCCAAATGAATATCTATAACTATCGTTAATGTTCAATTTATAAACAGAGTTAGGCAGTGCTTATATATTTTAGGCAGTTTTTATATAATTTATCATAGACTTTGTGATATCAGTTAATATTCAATCACCATTATAGATATATCAATATCAGTGAAAAAATGGGCATTATGTCACTTTGAAAAAAAAAAATCTCCATACATGGAAATATTTGAACATTTAAAAAAACATTAGCCGCAACAAAATTTTTATGTTCATAGCTATCAAAATCAGATTAAGACTCTACGTTAATATTAAATTGTCACAAAATCAAAGAAGTTCAAAGAATTTAAGCGGTAATTTTTTATCAAAACTATCTATTGATATTTCATTTCGCATATGAGTACATTTCGCTTATTATTTCTTAATTGTTGCAATGATAAGGTACGTGAATTCAGTTAGCATATTTTCATGCATACTTATTTTCAATTTACATGTTTTCAAATTGTTTGGGCATTTGTGGTTGAGTGGTATGCTTCAAAAAAGTTGCCATTATCCGCTATGAGTTATTCTGTTATTCTGTCTGCTGTAAGATATTTGAGGTCGATAATTGAAATGATATATTTTACAGATATTGATGAGTGTAACGATACATCTAGCTGCGGGGTAGAAGCGTATTGTACTAATTTTTACGGAGGTTATAATTGCACGTGCAAGAAAGACTTTCCGAAAGGAGATCCGACATTTCATTGCTATGGTATTATAAGATTTACCTATATTTTCCTTGACACTTTGCCACCGTCTTTAATTACATACATTGCTTATAAGTCAATATTTTTCGTACTTAACTTTAAGTGAAAATATTTTGTGTTTCATATCTAATTGTAGATGAATACGCCTCCATCTTCAAATCGTATCACATAATATCAAGTGTACTTCTTAGATATATTTTTGTCTATTTCTTTTCAAAGTCCCCTGATGTGATATTTTCAAAAAATCTATCGTTATATCAGCCTGTGTTCATTAAAGATGTTTCACATTTGCATGAGAAAGGCATCAACTGTTGATCAACATTAATTGCAAAGTTTGAACTTCTAGTACATTCGAGCCGCGAACATAGTGCGTTTGCGACCAGCATGGATCCAGACCAGCCTGCGCATCCGCGCAGTCTGATCAGGATCCATGCTGTTCGCTATCAGTTTCTCTACTTGTTATAGGGTTTTTTAGCGAACCGCATGGATCCTGATCAGACTGCGAGGATGCGCAGGCTGGTCTGGATCCATGCTGGTCGCAAACCCATTATGTTGGTTTCGTCGTGACGCGGCTCATTTATTTTATGTTCATAGAAAACGTTATCATTGAATTGGTGACACCTGTAGCACCGTTCAGGGGAGATAATGAGCTGATCACCTCTTTTCCGATACACAACAGGTTTCCGTATTTTGGAACGGAGTATAAATCTTTTAGAGTAAGTCATAACTATCGGACAATATATAACAGTTTTGACAATTTGTTTGTTCTCTAAAGTTGATGTTTGCAAATATTTACACAGCTTTTCAAACGTTTAAAGAATATATGTTAATGTAAAAATATAGTTTTTAATGTTGACATCTTTCATTATACCAGTATGAAAAATATTTGTAAGAATATATTCATGAGAGCGAATGGCGCATGCTCGAAATCACTGCTTAACGTTTAAAACCCTACTAACACTTTGTTAGTGTGCATCTATTTGTATTCTATCTGTAAATTAATAATAAAGATATTTCATTGGATAAAGCTGCCTTAATAGCCTTCCAGATATACATGTAAATATTGAAAGCAATGATTAGAAAGATAAAACATTGCTATATAGGTGTGTTCAAGTGCGATTAAAACGTTAACATGGGGGGCGGGGGAACATATCCATAAAATTATGTAGCATAATATGTAGATTTGTTATGTTTCTTATTTACAGCCGAATATGAATGGTTTTATAACACTTGGCTTTCAACCCTTGTATCAGAACTATGGACCAGAAACACCTACTGACTGGAAGACATTTAGCGAAGGTCGGACAGTGATAGCTCCATTCTGGACAAATCTAGACTCTACTAATCTAACTGGAGGTGTTTTTGTCCATCTTATGGAATACTACAGCGGTGATATGAACGATAGTCGACACAAAGACCTGGCAATGCTAGGAAGAAAATTTTCAAATTACTTGAACCTCACAGATTTTCATCCGCGTGTTGCTATTGAAGCAACGTGGATGAACGTTACAAAATCATCCTATATTATACCAACAAGACTCATAAAATCTCAAGTAAGTTGAACAAATTTATCATTGAAATGCATAGACAATATAAGGATAACGCATCCTTTCCTTTGAATTATCAGCTGCATGGCAATGTGCATTAGTGCTTGTTTTGCACACACAAAATAATATTTGTTAATGTTAATAACGCGTTTCAAAATTTGTTTTTTCGTTTTAAAGAATCGGTGGTGTCATTTGACACTAAGTTTTGAAGATGAAACTGCCAGAAAGTGAAGTATACATGACGCACTCAGTCAATATGCAGCATGACTCAGTAAAAACATTCTTCTTGGAAAAATAACCCCAAATCTGGTAGAAGTCAATACTTGAAAAATAAATAACAAATCGGGAGAAATATTGACCAGTCAGACAAATCTTACAGAACTTTTGGTTGTTGCCTTTCCTGCTTTGTTTCGAGTAAACATTATAAAACCTATTTTACGGAATGATACGTGAAACAAAATTGAGTTCGTGACCTTCCTGACGACATGCATACAAATCATATACGTTTAGTTATCTCTTTAACTCTCTAAAATAATACATAATTGCCAATACGTTATAATCATCGAAAACAGACAAAATATTTGAAACTGTGCTCTGTGTAAAGATTGATTTAAAAATCTGAATTAATTGATATGAAATGGTAGATGTTTTACTACAACAACAATGTGCTATTTAACCTGTACAAACAGTTAAACCTAATAAACGTCGAATTCGTTCTTGCAGAATGTGACAATGCAATTGATTCTAATTTCGGATGGTATATATTCATACCTTATGTTTAACTACGATCATGAGCAGTGGTCACTTAAACTTGACAAGAATATACCAAGTTCTGCCGGCTTTAGTTGTAAAGACAACAATGTTCACATCTTGCAACAAGCAAAAATGCGAGTTCGCTGAACAACGATACCAACGTTCAATCGGGTAAAGTTAACAGATTGTGTTCCTTTTAAAATGTGTCCTAAGTTAATCTTATATCAATTATTTCAGATAATATCACTTAGTTTAAATGTTTATTTTTCAAATGGTAAGAATGATCACTTATAAAGCATCTTCATCGATTTATAAAACGTTCATGGTTTCTTTCCAAAAAATGATGTTCGCTACTACCAAATAAATATGTTCATTACCATGCTCACTATAATTTTTAATAGCTCAAAAAGTGACGTACATTTACTATAATGGTATGCTCTGAATGTATGAAGGAACAGTTTTGCCGTTTTGGGCGTTCTTAAGGCCTTCTGTTCTTTTTTTCTATTTTGGTATAACCTGAAGCTCCGTTAACACTGAATAAAAGTAAAAATAATTTACAGTCAAATATTGGCCAGATACCGATCAAACATTTAGATACAATTTCATATAGTGTTGTAATAAATATAGGACTGGTGCCGATTCAACTATTAAATGCTTTGTGCCGATCCAATTTTAAAAATGTTTTGTTCTTAAATTCCGTTGCTGGCATGTCAGTTATTTATTAGATGCTGACCAAACCTCTCAATGTTGTATTTTTCCTCAAATGGTGTCGGGTACTTACATATTAAACATAATTAAGGTAATCATAGTCTTTTCCTAGGAAGTTGTGAAGTTGTTACTGTTGTTATTTTTAGGTCCTAATGGAAGGTGGATATTCGACGTTACAGACGATGATCCGGATAAAATTGCCGTTCTAAAAAACGAATCAGAGTGTCTGAAATTTAGTAAAAATGACACAATACGAAAATGGATAGCGAGACAGCGATTGTTATCGTACGCATGCCCATGTGTCCAGCAGCAGATGGACCTCGATTACAGTTACCATATTGTGGAACCAATGTACGAGCATTCGAGTCCTAAACCAACGTGCTATGAGGCGTGGTTCTTTAACAATGATGGCGTGAAGCAGACATGTTGTTACAGGTATATATTTGTTCTCTTTTTGGAAATTCTTTTACAAGAAGGAAGTTATTAAATATAAGTGCACGAATGGCTATGTTTAAAAATAACTAATCTTTATATCTTTAATATCTTAGTCAAAATGATGTAATTTTAAGTAAAAAAAAGAATACGGAAAGGCAAAATACCATTGAAACGCAAAGGGAAGTAGGGATAGTGACTGTTTTTGGGTTTGACTTTATAAAGACTAACACTAACTTCTTATTTTTTGATGTCATTTGACTCCCGAGCTTTCTTTTTTTCGAGGGATACTCATATGCATGCAAATGGTTAAAATTTAACTTGCGTTTAATATGGCTCTTCCAATCAATTACAAACAACGAGCCAGATATATTTTATGTAAAAGCCTCAAATTAAGATTCTTCATCCAGGGATAGATAAATAAATATTATTCTTCTGTTTGTTCTTTTAAGAACACATATTTAATATTTAATTTTATACTTAAATTTGCACTTGGTGTTATTATGTTATATTTTGCTAAAACGTCTTGACTCGTGTCTGTTACTCCTTGGACATACATGTTTGACCTAATATGCTCGTTCTAAGAATACAATCTGCATTTTAATTGGCTGTGTTGTTATATGGTATCTGTTATATCATGTTCAAATTGGGTAACGTTATCATGTTCAAATTGGGTAACGTAAGTAGCGGATCTTACAAAACGAAAACAAAACTGTAAAAAAAGTTTGTCACTACCTTAAACGATTTTAAATGTGTCCAATGAAGATGATAGCTAGATTATTTAATTATTATGTGTCCTATGCATTTCATTCCAGACATGTTGTGTGTTGCCCTTGTATTTATCAGTTGTTATACATTTGTTATACGTTTGTCAGAAATTATTTGCTTCACTCGCACTGTCTTTAAGCTTCCAAGATACGCTCTTGGAAATGAAAAACTAAACACTGGCATACAATTGGTAATAATGATTATTCAGCTTACTTTTTATACTATCTCTTTCATGTGCTTTTAGATTTCTGTCCTAGGATTTTACTTTAAATGTCGCAAGTGTGTCGTAATCGTTACTTTTCAATAAAAAGCATAAACTCCTAAAGTCAACACTTATATAAATAATAATAATAATTGACGATCATTTTTAAAGTAACTTAACTTCCTCCTTTGTTTTAACAAAATTGATGCAAAGATAAAATGGCTGATATATGAAAAACTCGATCTCATCTCTTTCATATAATAGGCTTGATTATTATTAAGACTAGCTTGTGATACTAACTTTGTACAGTATCTTTCTTAGACGAAAAGTGTTGTCTTGTGGTATTTTCTAGTCGATCCACTCTATGTATTTGCACGCACAGTGCTTGTGGTTAAAGTTTGAAATAAGACACTGCACACTGCCTGCTCACAAATGTCAGAACTGAAAACTTAAGGGCACATAATGCTTCAGAAATCCGTTGTTTGTTTTTTCATTCATTAGAACTGTCAAACATGTGTTTAATAATGTTTAAATGATAGATTTATAGCAAGTAAGATGTAAAACAACTTAAGAAAGTAACCCTAAACATGCAGAAATATGTCATAAATGAAACAAAATGTAAACGAAAACATATTCACTATAATTATACTATTTGCCAAATAATCTTCAGAAGCAAACGATTGTTTTTAAGATCCTTTTAAGCATTGCTCACATGAAGGAAAACGTTGACCATGTCTGAAATGACTAGCTTTAAAAGACAAGTGTCTTCGTCTGATGCTATGCTGAATGAAATGCGTGCGCATGCTTGACCGGAAGGCGACAGTAAGACAGTAAAGTGCAATGGGGACAGTACGGCATAACGATGGTGATAATATGACAGTATGATGGTGAAGCGACAGTACGATGGTAACAGTACGATAGTACAATTGTGACAATATAATAGGCTGTCACCATCGTACTGTCGTGCTTCGCCATCGAATTGTCGTATTGTCGCGTTTTCAATCGAACTGGCATACTGTCACCATCGTAATGTCGTACTCTACGGTTTTTTCTTAAAGAAAACGTACTGGCCAAAATGGAACACCGTAGTTTCCAGCGTTTGTACTATAATACAAATAATGCAAATCTTTATGTTTTTCATTTTGCCAGCATATTTTGCAGAAAGATACAGAATACAAGGAGGTCATAAAAACTGTGTAATATTCAAGCTTTTTGAAGTTGTTACTGATTTTTTTTTGTTTTAGTTATGGAGCTTTGAAGAAAGATTTTATAGGAGGTGGTTTTGCAACTTTCGAGCCAGACACTTACAATATTATTCAATATTTCTACATGTGCTGCGACTCAAATAATGATAGACACCTGTGTCGTCTTTTTTATGAAATGAATCCGCCTGATGACTGTTCTAGATTTCAACCTGCGGACGAACCCGTTAGCAGACACAAGCGTTCATTCTTTGGTTTCTGGAACAACGGGGCTTGCAAATTATGTTTAAACGATTTGTATATGATTGTTTTACTTGTATTCGTACAGATAATTAACTAACAGAAACAATATACGTTGATGGTTCGTTTTCATTACTGATAGAAACGTATTTATTTCATTAGACTGGAAATTAAATTTTGTTTAGAGAGATAAAAGAAGTATTTTGATAATAATATGACAGCTTTCAAAAACCTTTTCCTACTGGACAAATATACCTCTGTCTTAAAAATATAGTTTCGTCCGTGTATTGAGAGTGTATAATTTTTTTACTAACGGATTTACCAAGAAATTGCATTTCTAGTAGTATCAAAATTTCACGTCTAATAAATGAAACTTCGCTGATTTTCTGGACATAAAAGGACTGGAATCAACCATGTTTTTAAATATGTGTACCATTTAATGTCTGGATAAAATACAGACGAACAAAATCATTCATTCAGTCCGTTTTTCCAAAATAATAATTTGTATTGTGCAAGTTGACCCGAAAGAAATATATGAAAAAAGCTTATAAACGCCTCCACTCAATTCATGCTCAGAATAATACAATTATCAATTATGATTTCTTTCCTAGTAAATTGTCATTATCTTGTATGTATTAATTGGTTTGAACCCATTGGAGTTTCTTTGCTTCAATTTAATTTTAGATACAATTTTCCTGCTGGTTTTCACTTTCTTGCATTGTTTTCTTCATAATTTAATAAATTGCTGTAAATCTCACATGTTGGTATTGTTGCAGGATTATAAAAAAAACAATTAAGATAAGTTCACATAAAAAGACAACTATAGTTCTAATAATAGCTAACATGTGTAATGTGGGTTTATGAGAATCATAGAATCTTCGAAACATAATACTTTAAGGCATTATAAACGGTTATATTATCCATCACTTATTTTGTAATGCTTATTTCCCATACAAAAATGGGTTTTAATACAGATGTACCACATAACAAAAATGTGACAAAAACCGGTCTGTTACTTTTTAACAACAAAACATGTGGACATGTGGTTTATTTATAGCACACCTGACCACAAAGTGGTCAAGGTAAGGTATAGTGATGGGGCTATGTCAGGCGTTCGTCGTCGTGCGCTGTCAATATTTGGATTGTTAACACTCTAGCAGTCACAGATTTCATTTGATAATCAAACTTTGTATGAATGTTTTTCTTAATAAAATACAGGTCAAGTTTGAATATGGGTCATTTCGAGTAAAAAAACTAGGTCACAGGGGCTAAAAATAGAAAAATCTTGTTAACACTCTATTGGCTGCAGTTTTGATTCAATTATCTTGGAAATAAATAAGGAAGATTATTTGAATGCTTTCTAGGTCAAGTTCGAATATGGGTCATCTTCGGTCAAAACCTATGTCACAGGAGCTAAAAATAGAAAAAATCTTGTTTACACTCTAGTGGTTGCAGTTTTGACCCAAATATTTTGGAAATTGGTCAGGGAGATTGTTTGATAATTTATATGTCAAGTTTGAATATGGGTCGTCTCGGGTCAAAAACAAGATCACAGGAGCTAAAAATAGAACAATCTTGTTAACACTCTAGTGGCTGCAGTTTTGACCAAAAAATTTTGGAAATTGGTCAGGAAGTTTGTTTTATGACTCCTATGTCAAGTTTGAATATGGGTCGTCTCGGGTTAAAAACTAGGCCACAGGAGCTAAACATAGAATAATCTTGTAAACACTCTACTGGCAACTGTTAAGATCAAAAAAAATCCTGATAGATGGTGTGAAAATTTGTTTTGATGATTTCTAGGTCAAGTTGGAATACGGGTCACCTGGGGTCAATAACTAGGCCACACCGCTTGAATATGGAAAAACTTTGTTAACACTCTAATGGTTACATTTTTGATTCTATTGGCATGAAAATTGGTCAGGATACGACTTGTCTTAGTTAATGCTCGGATGAGTTCGATGGGTCAGGTGAGCGATCTAGGGCCATCACAAGTTAATTTTGTTAGTTTGTTTGTTTGTTTAATTTGATTTTACGTCACACAGACACAGTATAGGTCATATGGCGACATTCCAGCTTTACTGGTAGAGGAAGACCTCAGACGACCTTCCGTGCATTATTTTAGGCACGAACGGGCACCTGAGTAAAACCGCCGACGTTCCGTTAGCTAGCTGGATATCTTCCTCACATGAAAGAATCCAAAGTCCCAGTCTGGATTCGAAACACAGCGGTGAGGGGCAAGTGTTTTGAAGTCACCGACCTTTACCACTCGGCCACGGACGCCCCTCACAGTTTAATACTATAAACAGAATATGAATAGTTTCACAATTAAATTAACATTTTTTATTTCTTGATATACACACTAAGGGTGTGCTGCTTTAAAAATTTAAATGTTGTAAGTTTTTCTCTGCACTTTAAGATTACACTAATCATAAGCATCCATTAGTAGGCAATATTCAGTACTGTAAGACAGCTCAAATATATTCTTAAGTCTGGTACTGTAACAAACTGAAACGTATTAGGCCGACACTGTAAGAAGTTGAATTGTAATAGCTGGCCGCCTTTATAACCGACATTGTAATAGCATTGCGCTTTTAGCAACACGAAATTTAATAGATTGGTATTATAAAAACCTTAAATTTAATAGATTTGCTCGGTATCATGCTTAGTGTTGTCGTAAAGACGACGTTACGTTAGCGGGAACGGCAGGCAAACTTTACGTTGGCGGAAAGAAGAGTTTATACGACGTCATTTACGTTGTATTGTTATTTTACCGTTTATAAACATTATTATTTTAGACACAACGCAAAGTAGTTGCTTCTTATTTCACTGACAAAAACAGAAATTATGGATATTTTGAGAATTAAGAAGAGAAGAAGTGCACAAAAGGCTGTGATAACACGTCCACTCTGCAACTTAGAAGAATATGCGGGCGATAATACGCACTTTACTACCGTTCTTGAAACTCTACGCAACAAACTTATGGCGCTGGAAGAGATCAACGAGCAGATAATGTCACAGGTAGATGAGGTAGACATGGAAACCGAGATGCTCGAAACAGAGGACTTTATGCTGGAAGTTCGGCTACGCATTGGAGATTTGGAGGCTCAACACCGCGCTGCCATGGAGATCACCCGTTCCCCACAGACTACCATTGAGAATACCACACTTGAGGAGCCCCTAAATAGTAACAACCATGGGACAGCACACCCCGTGCACAGTAACGCCGTTGGAACTTCCGGGAACCGAAATAATAGCACATCGGCTAATAACGTAAGTGACATTTCAATTCAGTCTGCCTCACAGTTTCATAAACTTCCGAAGCTTACATTACCAAATTTTACTGGAGACATTTTAGAGTGGCAAACATTCTGGGACTGTTACAAATCAAGTATACATAACAACATGTCACTATCTGAGGTCCAGAAATTTTGCTATCTGTAAACTCCGGCGATACTGCCAGTGTGATTGATGGTTTGAATGTTACACATGGAAACTACTAGTATTCAGAAGCTATACATTTACTCAAGGAACGTTTTGGTCAGACACAAAAAGTTATAAATGCGTACATGCAAGGTTTGCAGGATTTACCAGGACCAACTTCCCAACTGTCCAGTCTAAGACCGTTTCAAGAAAAGATGGGGGCATAAATCCGTGGTCTACAGTCCCTAGGTCAAGGTCATGAGTCCTTTGGCAATTTACTCATACCGGTCATACTTAAAAAACTTCTTGCGGAGATCAAGTGGAACATGACACGCGACCATGGCGGGAGTGAATGGTCACTTCCGGAACTTAGGAGAGCGTTAAATATGGAGATCAATATTTATAAAAGACTCAGGACAGCCAACAGAGACTACATATCAAGGGCTCGGCGCAAGACTATTGTAACTGCCAATTTTCTCAAAATTTACTTTTTTAAATGTTTGTGTAAATTTTTTTTAATATACATGTCCAGTTTTGTAGGAAATGTCCACAGTCTTTTTTTATATACTACAAAATTGCAATACTAGAGTAACTCAAAATGATTGTTTTCTTAGTGGCAAGACTATGGTTAGTTGACTTACGATAGTCTTGCATTTGAAAATGTCATAACTTGTTTATTATTTCAAATGCAAGACTATAGTAGTTCAACTTGCTATAGTCTTGCATGTGAAGTTAAACCAAAGTTGCAAGAGTATAGTAAGTCAAACAAGAACATGCTAATGATGTCATAAATGATATAATACTGAGAAGAAACTTGTGAAGCTTCAGCAATGTATGGGAAACAACATAAAACTAGAGGAAAACAGAAATTGAAAGGGAGCTAAAATCTGGTAAGAATTAAAATATTTTGTAAATCTTATTTAATTTAGATTATGCAGCAACAGTTTTCAGCAATGTATTGGAAACAACATAAAACTAGAGGAAAACAGAGATTGAAAGGGAGCAAAAATCTAGTAAGTATGAAAATATTTTGTAAATCTTATTTAATTAGGTTATGCAGCAACAGTTTTCTGAGCTTTATTATTTTGCTAAAATAAATTTAAGAATTTTCCATGACTTGTACAATTTGTATCTATTTTGCTTGCTTGTAGTGCTAGACCAGTCAAAGTCCATTGGCGTGCTTTATTGACAATGTGAGCTTCTATGTTCAGCCTTTGTCCATCATCTGTCTCCATAAACATTATATGCCCCTGAAGGGACGCATATAAATTTACACTGTCCGTTCGTCCCTCTCTCTCTCTGTGTGTGTGTGTGTGTGTGTGGTGCGTGTGTGTGTGTTTGTGCGTGCCAGTGTGTGTTGGTGTGTGTGTGTGTAAGTGCACGCGTGCATGCATGTGTGGCTCCAAACATAAAGTTTGAGTCTAAAATTTTAATGCTTACATTTACATCCATTAAACTTCATAGTCTGATACACCTTACTTAGCACTACATGTCACACCCAATTTTAGGTCAAAAGGTCAAGGTCACAGGGGGCATACACAGCTTGGGGAAAAATGGGCCTTTACATCTGCAACCATCAAATATCAAAGTCTGATTTGGGTCAAAGGTCAAGGTCACAGTGACATAGACAAAAGCCCAATTATGGGTAAAATGGGTGTGAAGTGTTAATGCATACATGTACAACTATCAACTTTCGACGTTTGATGCATTTTCATGAGTACTACTTGTCACACCATATTTTGTGTCAAAAGGTCACAGAAACATAGACAGAAACATATTAAAATATATTATATTTTTGTCATTTAGAACACAACTTTGACTTTATCGAAAGATTTTGTCAATGGAGGAAAACGGCGATAATCTTGAAGTTTATTTCGGCTGTTGCGTGTTGTTTATATTACCGTTGAAGTTTAAAATTGACCATCATCGTGAAGAATTATATCTTCTGTGTCGATGGACCATAGAATTATGTGAAAATATTGGAAATGGAATAAAATACATGGTGTTTATAACGGTAGGGGTGCGGATTTTTTCCGGAGAACATTTTTATCTTGTGTATTATTATAGATGTTGAAATATGATTTTTTTCAAAACGGCTTATATTAAGTTTTTTTTATATATATGATCCGTACATGTGCTGGGATTGACAAATATGCATTTTATTTGGATTTTAAAGGCGTTTTGAGCTCCAAACCCCAAGTGTCTGTGATTTTGAAGGGTAAAAAAACTTCATAGACTGCAACCACACTGTATTGACTGGCACAAGCCTAGCAGTACAATGTAATCTTGAACATCTGAAAGTCATCACAGCTATCACTATAAAGACCGACTTAAAAATTGCACAAAATCCACCAGCTGTAATGTTACACATAACTTATATAAGGTTTAAGAAATAATATATCCAAAACAATGATTTTATTCAACGAAGAAAATCACTGTTTGGAGTTCAGGTGTGTATAAAACAACACATCTGAATGACAAACAGGGATTTTATTCAAGGATAAAATCACTGTTTGGGATATATTATTTTAATTCTAACATGACAATATTTGCCAGTGTTTCTAGTTTTACTCATTTTTATTGAACTATCTTTTGCCGCTCAACACCATCAGTATTCAAAATGTCGGCTATTCTTATGTCACCCTGTATATAATTTCCATTGATCCTTTAGTCACGCTGCAAAAGTTAATATGTTTCTAATTTTAACCATTTTCTCACAAAATTAAGTGAAAGAAACATATGCTTTTATTACGAGTTGTTCTAGATAGTGCATAAGAAGACATATCGCAGCGCATGAAATACCAGATGTTTTGATGATGTTAGCGACGACGAACAAAACACTGATTTTATTGCACAATAACGTCACAGTTTTGTCCTTTGTTTATTAGGGAAACAAATTGGGTAGTGTTAAAATGACGACATTAATAATTATTAAAACCACGTGACATACGTTTTCTTCTTTATTCATACTGACGTCACAAAGGCAGTATTTTTTTGCTGTTGCCTCAAATTATTGCCCTGAGATCTTAATCGGCCTGACTCTTGTTTGGTATAATAAAACAATATTGCCTTTCTTGTGGGTAACACTACATAAATGTCAACCCTTGAAAAATACTGTCAATCTCGGCTATCACCTCATTTGACAGTATTTCCTCAGGTTGACAATCAATTATACACAATCACCCTCAAAGAAGATATATTTATATACAAGCACTAGATTTGTTTGACCCCTACACTGCATACAAATATCACTGTTGGTCTTGTGTTGGACAGACTGGGTTTCGCATCTGTACAGGCTGTCTGACATCATATTTATAGAGGATATTTGTTTGTTTTGCATGTAAGATTGAAATATAATTTCACTGAGTAAACACAAGATGCAATATACAAAATATAATAGCTGGTGTTCACGAATGAGATAAATTTCAATCTTATATGCAAAACAAATAAATTTTCTTTTTATTTCATGCTTTTAAGTGATTTTTTAGTATTTTTTTACTGATTTTGCCGCGTAACGTCACGCATTCTCCTTTTTGACGTCATCACATCATGACGTCAAATCATCAATTTTGAAATATAGTTCTGTTAAAGTCCTCTAATTTTGTTAAATTTTTAACATGGTGACATCGACTTTCTTTTCCTAAAGAAGCGTAAATTTACGTATGACGGCATTTATTTCTGCCTGTTATTCCATTTAGTTTTGATTTTCTTTTCATCCGCATTCAGATAAAGTTCGGCTACAGTGAAAATTATATTTTACAAATTTAACTCGAGGTTAATCAGATAAAATGATCTGACATATTACATTATTTCATGCTTTCCAGTGTTTTATTGTGATATATCAGATGACTATATTCTGATAAACCAAGTTAGTGAAATTTATAAAATATAATTTTCACTGTAGCCGGACTATATCTTCTTATCAAATATGGTACCTGACATTTTCAAAGTCTAATATAGTAAAAACTAGACGGTAAAAGTATTTTATATTTGACCAATATCAATACTCAGCCAATATTCTTTTAAAAAAAGTTAGGCCCGCCAAGTAGGAAAATGGTCAAACAACTTTTTAAAATGGGTTGGGTATGGTAACATTTTCATACATATTCAAAACAATTTGAGTAGAAACAGTAGTTTTGCTTGTGCCATTTGTTAGCTGAATGCTACTATTTGTTTCTTCACAATGTTCCATAGGAAAACATTTTTATAATGATTTTCTGAAAAAGAGCCCTAAGCCGAGTTTAGGTGCTAGGGGGCGTGGACGGTACCTTGCACTTCCCTGTACCGTCCATGAACAGGCTCAATCAGACCGAGCCTGCAACATTTTCAATTTTGTTGTGTTGGAATTTCTGTTTTACTCTTTTTTTTAAAAAATCCTCAGAACTCGTAAACCATACGGTACACTTTGTTTAAATTTTGCATACAGATGTCCTTTAAGGTATATTGTCAATTTTATAGTTCCTTATAGTGCCTATTAGGGGGCTCATACCTAAAGTAAATGCGACAATGATGAAGAAATAATCTAAAACAGTAAAATATTCACTATTACAACCGCTACTGTATATTAGCAGGTAACTTAGTTACCTTAATAATTATTGCTGAATCTGACATCAAAAAGCAGGTCTTATACTTGCTTATATATGTACACATGTAAAGTCAAATATTTTGATGTTCCGCGATATTTTTGTTCTGGTTCAGAATCTCGCTTCTAGAGGGGAGATATTGCCCCTACACAAAGTAGCATAATATCTTAATGTACAGTGCAATTGGTTAGACTGACATATGTAACGCTGAACATCCTCACCATAACAGTGAGAAGTTACATATGTATTAAGATAATTTCGACGGTTACTGGGTTAAGGAACAGAATGGATGCATTAATTCTATCTTGCCTGATGACATTGGAACTTGCATTATGCTTGATTCCATCTTGCCATTTGATATTTAAACTTTGCATTATGCTGGATCCATTTTGCATTATTTCAATCTAACTTGCGTAGCGACTAATTCATTCACTGGATAATAACTATTGAAGTTGCACAAGCCATTTATCGTACTGTTTTTGAATATCAAAATGTTAATGTCATTTACCTGTATGTATAAGCTACCTTTCTTCATGCTCTATACAAACTATTTACAGTTAAAAAGTTCTGGAAACAAAGTGATCCCTCGGAAGCATTAATCAAAACAAAATAACATAAGAATTGCAGACTCGGTTTGATTGAGTCTGTACATGAGGGATTATGAAGAAGTGCAACATCCTCACGCCCCCTAGCACCGGCTTGAGCGGTACTCAATTCTCAACACTTCATAGTGTTGGCATCAATGATCCCGACGGACCAGAAAATATAACAACACTGAAGTGAAGTACGGGGCAACATTTTACGGCTGCCACACGGCACTTGACACCTGCTGTTGTGAAGTACAAAAGTTCGTTTTTGTATTAGTTATATGTAGAAGTCATTCAAATCGAATATTTTTTATTCCCTACTTCCTTTTGTACACCTTAAATTACATAAAGGATTTTGCTAAGGTGTGCCTTATATGATTAATTGCTCGCATGGCGTGATTACTGTTAGCTTTCGCTTATTTCCATTATTCAGTGTTTATACTAAATAAAGCTCGGCGTCTGATGCTTTGTGGATCATGTTTGGTCAGCTGACATTGTATATAGACAATTTAAACAATGTTTAGCGATTATGAACTGTTAATTGGCGAGAACTCTCTTAGAGATCAACGAAGTTTTCCTATCGAAATTTTGCGTACATAAACTGCCGGTGACTATACAACGGTATTATTTTGCGTATATATAAATACGTACCAAGCACTAAATATATAAATTGCACAGGAAAGAATATAAATATAAGTAGAAAAAGATTATGCAATATAATTTTATATATGTATACAGCCAAAAAGAAAAAAATATATTCGTGAAGCACCTATCGCCAGCTCAGCCCAAAGATATGTTCATGAGCTGGGATGGAATATATACGTGTCAGTTAACAATAGTGGACATAGTGTTCTCCCTTATCAAAACATTTAATGCTATCATCCAGTTGTTAAGCACCTGTCTAGGTGCTGCAAAGGTCTTTATCTAATGACTTGAACATTAAAATGGAAAAATTTTATTGGCCTATTAACTTTCCAAATGTCTCAGAGTCACTAATAGTGGCCAATAGATGTGCTACGCAGTACAATATACAAGAAGGAATGAAGGAAGCAAGGAAGGAAGGAATGGGCCTATAAGTAACCAATTTACTGTGTCACAGACACCCCTCACACACCACCACATTCATATATATTTATGCTTAAAGATATAATATGTGCATCTTTCAAATATATATAATTATTACAGAAAATTATTATAATCTATAAAATTCCTACTGAATATCTCCTTTTTAAATAAAAGACGTACAAATAATGTTTGGGAATCTGTGTTCCTTATAACGGGTCAATTAAGTTAAATTGTGCCTTTCTTTAAAAAACTGCCATATTCTTTCAATAACACTATATATTCATAGTGCCGACTTATAGTGCATAGGATTTAAAGCAAAACATTTATGTGAAGCCAAATGATATTTATTTTATTTTAGAAAAATACTGTGAAGCAACAATCAATATTTTCAAATATCAAGTTTGAGCATAGTATAGACTATATATTTAAATTCAATTTCACTATTGCACATACGACTAAGGCACACGCTCAAATATTAGTATGAACAAAGTATAACAGGTGATTTGCCATTTGTAGGATGAGTTCTTACATTTTTGTCACATGCTGGCCAAATCTTAAGAAAACACGCACTTTTTGCCAGTAGATATGTATTCGTCCATAAATTGTAGTCTTGCTTTTGTTTATTTTTTTCTGTTTTAACAAAACTACCCTTTTTTATGGATGTTATTCTTTCCCAAAAATCTAGCCTTTGAAACTTGACAATTCATACTTCGGTTCTACGTAGCAGATTAGTCAAAATTCAATTGTCGATCCGAGCTGGTATTAAGCGTTTTGATTATCTCGATTTGACAGAATGGAATATGGTAACATGCAACTTAGATAAATTGCGAATTGTATTTAGAAATGTATAACAAACTGTATGTAGAAATGTATAATTTCAAATTTGCGACATGTAGAAATGTAAACGATAGAACGTACACAACACGTTTTTTGCCGTACATCATGACGTTGAGAATGAAACTGCATAAGTAAACACACACACAGGTTGACAACACCACACTTTCCTTTTACATTCTAACATGATTAACATTTGTAAACGATTTTGAATATTTCAAATTAAATAAAACTGTTATATATGTCATATACATCAACTGTATTATATAGTTGAATTTGAATATCCTCTGAGTTTGTTAAAACGTATTCTAGAACACGATATTCAAGTAATACACAAGTGGTATGATAATGTAACGGTAAAAATTGTTGAATTCATTCACATATGTATTCTTAATCATTTGTTCTGCATTCAGCAGTCAGTTCTAGAATGCGATACATGGATTTCAATTTTGTTAACATAAAAAGAACTGAACAGAAAGTCTGTGTCTTCTTTCTTTGAAGTACTATATTGGGTTGTAGGAAAACGCAAATGTTTGACAAAGTGTTTGACCACGGAACTATACAAACTTGACAATTGATTATTCCGTGGAACAACCAAAAACTTGTGATTGTGTCGCATTTTACGTTTACATTATTTTATTACTTAATAAATAACATGTTAATGAGCAAGTCTATATTTTAATGACGGGAACCAAATTTGGGCAGGGAACCAGGGCAACATTTTATTTTTTTTAATTTTTTTTTTGGGGGGTGGGGGGGCGCAACGGGCATGTTTTTATTTGCAAACCAGGCACAACGTATGTTTTTTAAATGTGGTATCAACATAATAGTTTGTTGTCAATTTCAATTGTAAATATTTTTATTTTGATGTTTTGGAAGGTTATACATGCCTGCGAGATGGACTTATTTGAGATCTCAGCGTAATGGGGATAATTTTGTATAAAGATTACAATTACAATCTTAATTTGTGTACATATTGAATATAATATCTTCATGGAAGCTTGTTTTAAAATTCAGTAGGATTTTACTTAAATTTTAGTTTAATGTTTTGCAGGATTTCAAATTCACAGCAGTTCAGGGCAAGTGATTTGAAGCCAGTAAACATTAACAGCTCGGCCTAGGTCTGACACACAGTCTTGTCTGAATTGTCTTTTTTTCTTTTCAACAGTTTGTTAACTTTTGTACAATGTAAGTTGTACAAGTAAGCAGATTCTTTTATATCTTTATTTTATTTTGATATTTCATAAAAATAGTACATGTATGTGTCAGTGGTGTGAATAGCAGAGAAAATTTCAATATTAACAGTGAAAACGTATTTACCCTGTTGGCAAATATTGACATAGATAATCGTATGTGAGAAGTTAGCAGTGAACAGTGAGCTAAGCAAAAAGGCATTGAAATTTATATAGGGAAGTCACTGATCAGCTGTAATGCTCATCTGTTTGGGCATCTAGCAGGGCATTCTAAAATAAAATGCAAAAATGCTATGCTGCAATACTTAGCTGTCTTGGCAATCTAGCAGAGCATTCCTTTCTATAGTGAAAAAATGCTCAGCTGGCTAAACAATCTAGCAGTGCAATACTAAATATAGTGTTGAAATGCTCTGCTGGAATGCTAAGCTGGCTAGGCAATCTAGCCGGACATTACTAAATATAACGTAAAAATGATCTGCTGGAATTCTAAGCTGACTAGGCAATCTAGCAGGGCGTGACAAATTTTGTGTAAAAATGCTCTGCTGGAATGCTTAGCTGGCTAGGCAATCTAGCAGGGCATTACTAAATATAGTGTTAAAATGCTCTGCTGGAATACTAAGCTGGCTATGCAATCTAGCAGGGCATATCTTAAAAGTGTGTTTAATTGCTCTGCTGCAATACTCAGCTGTCTTTGCAATCTAGCAGGGCATAACTAAATAGTGTGTAAAAAATGCCCTGCTGGAATTCTAAGCTATCGAGGCAATCTATCAGGGCATTACTAAATTTAGTGTCAAAATGCTCTGCTGGAATTCTAAGCTGACTAGACAATCTAGCAGGGCGTGACAAATTTTGTGTAGAAATGCTCTGCTGGAATGCTTAGCTGGCTAGGCAATCTAGCAGGGCATTACTAAATATAATGTCAAAATGCTCTGCTGGAATACTAAGCTGGCTAGAGAATCTAGCAGGGCATAACTAAAAAGTTTGGAAAATTGCTCTGCTGCAATACTCAGCTGTCTTGGCAATATAGCAGGGCATTACTGAATAGTGTGTAAAACTGCCCTGCTAGAATTCTAAGCTATCTAGACAATGTAGCAGGGCATTCCTAAATATAGTGTACAAATGCTCTGCTGGTATGATCAGCTGGCAAGGCAATCTAGCAGGGCATTCCTAAATATAGTGTAAAAATGCTCTGCTGGAATGCTTAGCTGTCTTGGCAATCTATCAGAGCATTCCTATCTATAGTGAAAAAATGCTCAGCTAGCTAAACAATCTAGCAGTGCATTACTAAATATAGTGTTGAAATGCTCTGCTGGAATGCTAGGCTGGCTAGGCAATCCAGCAGGGCAATACTTAATAAAATGTAAAAATACTCTGATGGAATGCTCAGCTGGCTTAATAGCCTGGCTTGGCAATCTAACAGGTCGTTACTTAATATACAAATGTAGTGTAAAAATGCTCTGCTGGAATGCTAAGCTGGCTTGGCAATCTAGCAGGGCATTACTTAATATAGTTTTAAAATGCTCTGCTGGAATGCTTAGCTGGCTAGGCAATCTAGCAGGGCGTTACTTAATATAGTGTAAAAATGCTCTGCTGGAATGCTAAGCTGGCTAGGCAATCTAGCAAGGCATTACTAAATACCGGTATAGTGCCAAAATGCTCTAATGGAATGCTAAGCTGGCTAGGCAATCTAGCAGGGCATTACTAAATTTACTGTAAAAATGGTCTGCTGGAATGCTAAGCTGGCTAGGCAATCTAGCAGGGCATTACTAAATAGAGTATCAAATGCTCTAATGGAATGCTAAGCTGGCTAGGCAATCCAGCAGGACGTTACTAGATAAAGTGTAAAAATGCTATGCTCGAATGCTAAGCTGGCTAGGAAATCTAGCAGGGCGTTACTAAATATAGTGTAAAAATGATCTGCTTGAATGCTTCGCTGGCTAGGCAAACATTCAGGGTGTTACCTCATAAAGCGTAAAAATGGTCTGCTGGAATGCTAAGCTGGCTAGGCAATCTAGCAAGGCATTACTAAATATAGTATCAAATGCTCTAATGGAATGCTAAGCTGGCTAGGCAATCCAGCGGGACCTTACTAGATAAAGTGTAAAAATGCTATGCTCGAATGCTAAGCTGGCTAGGCAATCTAGCAGGGCGTTACTAAATATAGTGTAAAAATGATCTGCTTGAATGCTTCGATGGCTAGGCAAACATTCAGGGTGTTACCTCATAAAGCGTAAAAATGCTCTGCTGGAATTCTAAGATGGCTAGGAAATCTTGCAGGGCGTGATAGATTTTGTGTAAAAATGCTCTGCTGGAATGCTAAACCTGCTAGACAATCTACCAGAGCATTACTAAATATAGCGTAAAATGCTCTGCTGCAATACTCAGCTGTCTTGGCAATCTAGCAGGGCATTACTAAATAGTGTGTAAAAATGCTCTGCTGGAATTCTAAGCTGGCTAGGTAATCTAGCAGGGCATTCCTAAATATAGTGTAAAAATGTTCTGCTGGTATGCTCAGCTGGCAAGGCAATCTAACAGGGCATTCTTGAATATAGTGTAAAGATGCTCTACTGGATTGCTTAGCTGACTAGGCAATCTAGCATGATATTCCTTAATAAATTATTAAAATGCTCTTCTGTAAAACCCAGCTGTCTTGGCATTCTAGCAGGACATTCCTAAATATAGTTTAAAAATGCTCTGCTGGAATGCTTACCTTGCTAAGAAATTACACAGGGCATTCTTAAATACAATGAATTGTGTAAAAATGCTCTGCTGCAATGCTCAGCTGGCAATGCAATATAGCGGGACATTCTTAAATATAGTATTAAATTTTCGTTTTATTCCGAGCTGGCTAGGCAACATAGCAGAACATTCTGAAAATAGCGTGAAAATGTTGTGTACGATAAGCGGTGCATTTTGAATGATAGTACAATTATACTCTGTTGGAAGGTCAGCTGGCAGACTGATTCAGAGTTCTAGTATTTATTGTTGCCAAAGTGTTATTTACATTTTCGACTTTTAGGCACTTCCGAGGCACTCGCAGACTTTCATGAATTTTTGATGCCAAAAGAAATAATGAATAGAAATAAAAATCTTCTAGAGACCTAACAGAGACATGTACTGCGACTCTTTGAAGGACACTCGCAGACTTTCAGAAAATTTTGGTGCCAATGCTGATATTGATAAATTTGATTTCTAGGAACCCTCAAGAGTCCATTTTGTTGGTCTGCGACTGATTCTGACACACTCGCTGACTTTCAGGAATGGTTGGTTCCAATGAAAATAATCATATTTTTGTCTTCTAGGGACCTTTAAGAACCCATTTGATTGCCCAGTGGCGTATTGTTGGACACTCGCAGACTTTCAGGAAAGTTTGGTGCCAATACAGATTATGTCAAGTTTTCCTTCTAGGGACCCATCAGTGTCTATATTTCTGGTCTGTGACTGATTCTAGGACACTCGCAGACTTTCAGGAAACTGTGGTGCCAATGGAGATATTTGACATTTTTTACTTCTAGCGAACCACCAGAGTTCATTTCGCTGTTCTGTGACTTATTTTTGGACACTTGCAGACTTTCAGGACTTTTTGATGCCGATGGAGATAATGACATTTCTTACTTTTAGGGAACCACCAGAGTACATTTCTTTGGTCTGCGACTGATTCTTTGAGACTCGCAGACTTTAAGGATGTTTGGTGCCATTGAAGATCATGACATTTTTTAATGTTAAGGACCCTTTAGTTAAAAACTGAGCATTTTTACTCTACAATGTTATTTTCTGCAGTAGTACAAACAATTCCTGAAAGTCTGCAAGTGCCCAATATTTAGTCGCAGACCAACGAAATAGACTCTGGATTGTCAAAATATGTCAAAAATGTACTTAATTCTATTGGCACCAAAAATTCCTGAAAGTCTGCGACTGTCCAATAATAAGTCGCAGACCAAAAACATGGACCCTGGATGGTCCCTAGAAGTAAATAATGTAATAATCTGCCTTGACATCAAAAATTCCTGAAAATCTGTGAGTGCCTCAAATCAGTCGCGGACGAAACAAATGGACTAAGGATGGTTCCAATAAGTCAGAAATATCATTACTTGTATTTACACAGAAATTCCTTAAAGTCTGCGAGTGACCCAGAATCAGCCTCAGACCTATGAAATAGACTCAAGAGGGTTCTTTTCAAGTAAAAGTGTCACTATCACAATTGGCACCGAAAAATCCTGAAAGTCTACGATTGTCAAAGAATCAGTCGCAGACCAAAGAAATAGACACTTGAGGGTCCCGCAGAAGTAAAAAGGATCATAATCTGCATAGGCACTTAATATTTCAGAAAGTCTATGAGTGCCAAATAATCAGTTGCAGACCAACGAAATGGACTGCTGAGGGTTACTAGACCCAAAAATAAGCTATCAATCCATTTGTACCAAAATTCTGGTAATCTTCGAGAATGTCAGTCAAAGGCGCAGACAAAGACCATTGAAATAGATCTCGCATTAAAGATAAAATTTTCAGAGGCATAAGGATTACAAGTAGATGCATAAGGAGTAAAGGAGGAAACATATATTTACTCTGTATTTAAGAATGCCCTGCTAGATTGCTCGATCCGCTCGGCATTTCAGCAAAAAAATTATACTTCATTTAAAAGTGCCCTGCTAGTTTGGCATTCCGAAAGAAGATTTTTAATGCTCTGCTGGATTGCCTAGCTTTATTACGCTATATTTTAGAACGCCCGCTAGATTACTAAGCCAGCTGAGCATACCAACAGAGCATTTTTACACTATAGTTTCAGAATGTTCTGCTGGATTGCCTAGCCAGCTGAGTATTTTTCACACTATATCTTCGAATGCTCTGCTAGATAACTAAGCCAGCTTAGCATACCAGCAAATCATTTTTACACTATATTTAGGAATGCCCTACTAGATTGCTTAGCCAGCTGAGCATACCAGCTGAGCATACCAGCAGAGCATTATTACGCTATATTTTGGAACGCCCCGCTAGATTACTTAGCCAGCTGAGCTTACCCGCAGATCATTTTTAACATTATATGTAGGAATGCCCTGATAGATTGCCTAGCCAGCTGAGCATACCAGCAGATCATTTTTACGCTATATTTTGGAACGCCCCACTTGATTGCTTAGCCTGCTGAGCATACCAGCAGAGCATTTCACTCTTTATTTTGGAATGCTATGCTAGATTGCTTACTTAGCTGAGCATAACAGGAGATTATTGATTTCCCTTCATAATCCATAATGCCTTTTTGCTAAGCTCACCGTTAACTGCTAACTTCTCACATACTATTGATATTGTCTTTTTTAAACAACAACAACTAAATACTGTATTGACCGTTATACCATAAAATGATAATGTCTTCCTTCATTTCCTGTCGAAAGTAACTTAAATTTCATCAAATTGAACTACTTATTTTTTGTTTTACTTTTGCTGATTTTTTACAGGTAAAGCATAAACATGTATTAATGTTTATGTACAACATACACGTAAAAGATTTTATTACACGTATTTTATTACATTATAATATGTTATATTATATTATCGTATTATTATATTATACTATACTATACTAAACTGTATTATACTATACTATACTATACATGTACTAACCTATACTATACTATACTTTACTTTACTATACTATACTGTACTGTACTGTACTGTACTGTACTGTACTGTACTATACTGTACTGTACTGTACTGTACTGTACTGTACTGTACTGTACTGTACTGTACTGTACTGTACTATACTATACTATACTATACTATACTATACTATACTATACTATACTATACTATACTATTATATTATATTATATATATTATATTATATTATATTATATTATATTATATTATATTATATTATATCATATCATATCGTATCGTATCATGTCAAATCATATCATATCTTATTATATTATATCATTTTATATTATATGGAGATCCAGCATTAGACCGAATGACCGGGATTAATTGTCACGGAGAAAATTTGCTTCGACCGTCTGAGGATGGAACTGTACTGTACTGTACTGTACTGTACTGTACTGTACTATACTATACTATACTATACTATACTATACTATACTATACTATTATATATATTATATTATATTATATTATTATTATATTATATTTATATTATATCATATCATATCGTATCGTATCATGTCAAATCATATCATATCTTATTATATTATATCATTTTATATTATATGGAGATCCAGCATTAGACCGAATGACCGGGATTAATTGTCACGGAGAAAATTTGCTTCGACCGTCTGAGGATGGAACTATCGATCCCTTAAGTACAAATCCGATTGTATTCCTGTTGAACTAGCGGGATAGCAAAAATATATGTGTGTGGCTTTTCCTATTATTTACATCGAATTAATAAACGTACAGAAAATTCAAAGTTTACGTCAGGTTTTAAACCTTTTATTCTGTACTTTTTATTCTCTAGTTTCCATTTCTTTTTGAGAATTGTAAATTAAAATAAAGTTAAGCGTTAAAAAGAAATCAGACGTGATGGCCATCCTTAAAATATACAAAGTAAATTTTATCTTGCGTGAAATTATTATTTGCCCGGTAAAAGCACAAAGTTTTAGCACTTTTGAATTATTTTTTAAATAAGCAAGTTTTGAAATTTTGTTGAGTCGTAGTCTAAGATGAATGAACGTAAATAATAAGGTACACACATTCTAAAAGTTTTAGGTTAAATAATGCTGAATCTTCTAGCTCCCTACCGTTTTATAATTGTATTTCTTGAAAACCATTTACATGAATCCTCCTAAATTTAACGATGCGTGATGGTATTAATTCACATTAATTATTGGCAATATAACGAAAACACAGTATGTGTCTGACAAGCATTGATCGAAATAAAAAGATTGAAATGCCAGATAATTAGAAAATTAATGCATACTGAGAAGACAACTGTTACAATATTTTACAGTACGTTCAACCATATTTATAAAACGTATATTAGATTAACATAATAACAAGTTCCCGCTCACGTTCACAGCAACATATGTTACAAATCACGAGACAGGCATATGTAAGGAAATGAACTGATCAGTTATATATCAATAGATCATACGATTTCTGAAATATCCTTGAGAAACTCAACAAACTTTCCTTTTTGTTGAGTTAGTATTGTGTCTAAGTATTTTAGAACTATAAGTACTACATTGCGCTGTCCTATAATTGTCTTTTTAATTCAATAACTGTCGGTTTTTAATGATTGACCCGAGAATAAAGTTATACATTAAGTGGTGTATTTTTCTTCCGGCAACCATTGTAAGTCCTGCTAAGTTCATGCTTGCCTTGTTGAAACATGTCTATTGTTAAAGAAAGTATTTTTACACAAAACATATGGAGTACTTTCATTGTCACACAGGCTCGTAATGCTTTATATAGGTGGCAAAGACATGTCTGTTTCATACTTTGTTCATAATTTGAATAAACCACATTTGCACACTGCTTAAATAACAGGTACCCCCCCTTCACAAGTAAGCCCTTACAAGACATTGTAAATGTATTGATATGGCTCTAATATTGATGCATTTAACAAGAATCTTTTCTGTTCGTGTTAGCTCAAATATCCATGCAGTCCCGTTCAAGTGATATCTCTTATTTGTTATCTTGAATGTTTTGGTTGTAACGGAATTTTACATCTCATAACCGGCGTATTTCGGCCGGCTGTGTTTCGCCATCTTGATTTCGTGATTAACGCCCTAATTCTTATTTCGATACGGCCTTTACCTGACAATTTATCCATTTCTAAAAGAATGCTTGGCAAGAAAATTTTACACTTTGATAAGAATAAACTTTCAACTTGATCACTAAAAATGTATGTAAATAAAATGCATACTGAACGCCAAGTAAGAGTGAGATGTGTGAAGTTGGCGGCCCAGCGGCAAAGCGGCGTGAAGTTAGCGGCCACCGACCCAGTGACTGGCGACATTAAGTTAAATTACGTTAAAAAATTTTTATTGTATCATTTTTTGTGAAGTCAGCGGCCAGCGGCCAAAAAAAAAATGTTGCAGAAATGTTATTCAAACAAAAAACGGCTTTTAATGAAGTTCTAAATACATTTCTTATTATTTAAAGGATATATAAAAAGAAAAAAATCATTTTGAGAATTTTTTTTTCATTTTAACAGTTTTTGTGAAGTCAACAGCTAACCGCTGACTTCACACAAAAAAGATATGACGGACACTCGAAGAGACTTTCAGGAATTTTGGAGCCATTGCTGATATTGACAATTTAGACTTCTAGGGACACTTAAGAGTCTACTTTGTTGGTCTGCGACTGATTCTTTCACACTCGCTGACTTTCAGGAATGGTTGGTGCCAATGGAAATAATCATATTTTTGACTTCTAGGGACCTTTAAGTCCATTTCAATGGCCTCTGGCGTATTGTTGGACACTCGCTGACTTTCAGGAAAATTTGGTGCTAATAGAGATTATGGCAATTTTTCCTTTTAGGGACCCGTCGGAGAGCAGTTTTCTTGTATGCCACGTATTCTGGGACACTCGCAGACTTTCAGGAATCTGTGATGCCAATGGAGATATCGACATTTTTACTTCTAGCGACCCGACAGAGTTCAGGTCACTTGTGTGCGACTGATTTTGGGACACTTGCAGACTTTAAGGAATTCTTGATGCCAATGGAGATAAAGACACTTCTGTCTTCTAGGGAACAGCCGTAGCACATTTCTTTGGTCTGCGACTGATTCTTTGAGACTCGCAGACTTTCTGGATGTTTGATACCATTGCAGATAATGACATTTTTGAATTTTAAGGCAACTTAGTCAGAAGCAGAGCATTTTTACTCTAAATTATAATTTTCTACAGAAGCACCAAAAGTTCCTGAAAGTCTGCAAGTGCCCGATAATCAGTCGCAGACCAACGAAATAAACTCTGGATGGTCAAAAGATGTCAAAAATATAATTATCTCTAATGGCACTAAATATTCCTGAAAGTGTGCGACTGTCCAAGAATGAGTCGCAGACCGAAAACATTGAGCCTGGATGGTTCCTAGAAGTAAAAAATGTCATTATCTGCCTTGACATCAAAAATTCCCGAAAGTCTGTGAGTGCCTCAGAATAAGTCGAAGACCAAACACATGAACTAGAGATGGTTCCAATAAGTTAGAAATATCATTAATTGCACTGGCACCAAATTTCCTTAATGTCTGTGAGTGACTCAGAATCAGTCTCATACCTACGAAAAAGACTCAAGAGGGTCCTTTTGAAGCAAAAATGTTATTATCTCCATTGGCACCGAAAAATTCTGAAAGTCCGCAATTGTTCTAAAACAGTCGCAGATCAAAGAAACTGCTTTGCCAGCTCGGCATTTCAGCAGAAAAAAATACTTTATTAAAGAATGCCCTGATAGCTTGGCATTCTGGAAAAACATTTTTACACTAATTTTCAGAATGATCTGCTGGATTTCCTTTCAAGCTGAGCATTTTTAACACTATATTTAGGAATGCCCTGCCAGATTGCTTAGTCAGCTAAGCATACCAGCAGAGTATTATTACGCTTTATTTTAGAACGCCCTGGTAGATTACTTAGCCAGGAGAGCATTTTTACACTATATTTTCAAAATGCTCTGCTAGATTGTCTAGTCAGCTGATCATTTTAATACTATATTTAGGAATGCTCTGATAGATTACTTAGTCAGCTGAGCATACAAGCAGATCATTTTTACACTATATTTAGGAATGCCCTGCTAAACTGCTTAGCCAGCTGAGCATACCAGCAGAGCATTATAACGCTATATTTTGGAACGCCCCGCAAGATGACTTAGCCATTTGAGCTTGCAAGCAGAGCACTATATGTAGGAATGCCCTGACAGATTGCCTAGCCAGCTGAGCAAACCAGCAGATAATTTTTACACTATATTTTGGAATGCCCCGCTTGATTGCTTATGCTAGCTGAGCATACCAGCAGAGAATTTTTCGCACTATATTTTTGAATGCCCCGCTAGATTGCATAGCCAACTGAGCATACCCGCAGAGCATTTCTACACTTTATTTTTCAATGCTTTGCTAGATTGCTTACCTAGCTGAGCATAACAGCAGATTATTGATTTCCCTATATTATTCGTAATGCCTTTTTGCTTAGCTCACTGTTAACTGCTAACTTCTCACATACTAAATAATCTTGATGTTGATATTGTCTTTTTTTAACAACAACAAATACTGCATTGACGTTCGACCATAAAATTATAATTACTTCCTTCTATACAGTTTCTGTCGAAAGTAACATTTGAAACCCCTTACATTTTATCAAATTTAACTACTTATTTTTTGTTTTACTTTTGCTGAATTTTTACAGGTACACTGTATACATGTAGCATTAAAATGTATCAATGCTCATGTACAGCATACACGTAAAAGAACTTAATAGACACCTGTTTCTACACTCTCATATTATCATTATATTATATTTTATTATGTTATATTATGTTATATTATATCATATTATATTATATTATATTATATTATATTATATTATTATAATGATCGAGATTAATTGTCACGGAGAAAATTTGCCTCGACCGTCTGAGGATGGAACTATCGATCCCTTAAGTACAAATCCGATTGTATTCCTGTTGAACTAGCGGGATAGCAAAAATGTATGTGTGTGTACATTTTGAGATTTTTTTTATTTTAACATTTTTTAGTGAAGTCAACAGCTGGCCGGTGATTTCACAAAAAAAAATATGATAAAATAAAAAAAAATCTCAAAGTCATTTTTTTCTTTTTATATATCCTTTAAATAATAAGAAATGTCTTTAGAACTTCATTAAATGCCGTTTAGAACTTCATTAAATGCCGTTTAATTGTTTGAATTACATGTCTGCAACATAAAATGTTTTGACCGCTGGCCGCTGACTTCACAAAAAAATGATACAATAAAAAAAAATCTCAAAATGATTTTTTTCTTTTTATATATCCTTTAAATAAAAAGAAATGCCGTTTTATTGTTCGAATAACATTCTGCAGCATTAAATTTTTTCACCGCTGGCCGCTGACTTCACAAAATATGATAAAATAAAAAAATCTCAAAAGTGTTTTTTTTCTTTTTATTTATCCTTTAAATAATGTCTTAGAACTTCATTAA
This sequence comes from Ruditapes philippinarum, assembly GCF_026571515.1. Taxonomy (NCBI): domain Eukaryota; kingdom Metazoa; phylum Mollusca; class Bivalvia; order Venerida; family Veneridae; genus Ruditapes; species Ruditapes philippinarum. The sequence goes on along the minus strand of NW_026864835.1, from coordinate 83,857 downwards.
ATGATGCAGTTTTATTGATTGAATACCATTTCTGCAACATTAAAATTGTTGACCGCTGGCCGCTGACTCTGCAAAAAATAATAAAATAGAAAAATTCTAATAGTGATATTTTTGTTTTTATATATCATTTAAATAATAAGAAATGTCTTTAGAAGTTCATTAAATGCCGTTTTATTGTTTTAATAACATTTCTGCAACATTAAAATTGTTGGCCTCAGGCCGCTGACTTCACAAAAAAATGATAAAATAAAAAAAATTCTCAAAATCATTTTTTTTCCTTTTATGTATCCTTAAAATAATTAGAAATGTCTTTAGAACTTCATCCAATGCCGTTTTATTGTTTAAATAACATTTCTTCAACATTAAAACTTTTGGTCGCTGGCTGCTGTGCCTCCCGGCCGCTAATTTCAAGCCGCTGGCCGCTGGTCGGCCCAGCCGACAACTTCACGCCGCCAACCGCTAGCCGCCAACTTCATTCCGCCGGGGCGCTGGGCCGCCAACTCCACACATCTATAAGAGTGTGTCTTAACATTCAGTCAAATCCATCTCTAAACGTATCATGCATGTTAACTTTAAATATACCATATAATGATCTGAAAAATTAACATGCTATTATAGTCTAAGAAATTCGTGCATAAAATAGGGTAAATTGTGCACCTCTTGTGAAAAGCATGAAACTTTGCACAGTTGTTGTTTGATACGATCCTTTTGAATGAAGCCAGCCTGGGATCCGGATTGTGCGAATCCAATATGGTCCCCAAATTCCAAGATAACCGCCATATATTAAAATTTTCAGAATATTTTAGTGAATCAGCTGTAGTCAAAACTAGAACAGTATGAAATAGCAACAACTCCATGTACGTATTTTACATGAAATACTATTCAAGCCTCGGATTCAGGCAGTGCAAATCCGAAATGGCCACCAAAAATCCAAGATGACCGTCATATATTAAACTTTTTGGAATATTAAAGTTTTACAGCTGTAGTCAATACAGATTAGTATGAAATAACACCACTTTATCATATTGCATATTTATTTATATTCAGGCATGTGGTCTAGGTTGAACAAATCCAAGATGGCTGCCAAAATCCAAGATGGCCACCATATTAAAATTGTTATAATGTTATAGTTTTTCAGCTGTTGTCGTAATTACACAACAAAATGAAATAAAAACGATTTATGATTATTGTATCACAAATTTATTTGTATTCAAGCCGCTGATCTAGGTTTTACAAATCCAACATGGTCGCCAAAATCCAACATGTCAGCCGTATTAAAATTTTCAGATTATTTTAGTTTTTTAGCTGTGATCATTTTCAGATTAGTATGATATAACATAAAATACATTATATGACATGCCTGTGGAATAATTATATCAACACGAGATTATATATTTCAAATATCAATAGGCTGCCGAAGTTAAATATGGACGCAAAACCAAAATAATTATGAAACGGTTGAAAAGCATCCGTTTCACTTTTCATATTGAAACATGCTCATAATTAAATTGTCTCTGGTTTATTTTTTACTTGGTTTTAGAACACAATAAAAGAAACAAAGGAACACTTAAAACCATAAATTTGTGGTTAAACCATCTTATTATTTTATAACCTGCCCATGAATAAGACTTTCTTTGTCACAACAGCACGAACTTGCAATAACTGAAACTAAGCAGTGCCATATTCCAATGATTTAATAGGTAGCTATTCCATTTGTTTAATATGTAGCTGACCTCTATTTGGGTCATTCTGCAAAATTTAAAGGAATAGAATAGGACCTTTTGCATATTATTACCAACATATATGCAAATTTTCCCTAAAAAGAAAACTTAATGATTTCAGAGATTCAATTCTATGAATTTGTATTTTAATTAGAATGAAAAGTATAACGTTACCAAAAAACTACTTGAACTAGCTTATGTTCTGACTCAAAAGTACCCAGTTCTTAGACAATTGTTTCTGGATACTAAGCGAGTAAAGTGCAGAAATTGTAAGAAATATTGATATTTCAATATTTACAGAACAGAACATAGCATGAATTTTAATAATAAGATTTGAAAAATTCACCCCTCGTCCGATTAACATATATCAAGATTGTCAAAATTGATGAGATAATACAATATTTGACAATAACAGTAACTGTTGTGTACATAAAGAAAAGTAGTTGGTGTTTAGCAGACACACACACATCAGTATGAATTCGTATTTCAATGTCTCTCTAAATGACAGTATTATTGCATGTTGCTTTTCACCTCTTTTCTATTCTATCTGACCAAGATCGTCTTGCGTTCCAACATTAACATTTGCAATATCCAAAACTTGTAACAATATATAGATATTTTTTCTACATAAAATACTCAAGTACTCCACAAATTCAAATTGGTGCTTTAAATGTTTGTATGAATATAATACTTGATAACAGGTCTCTTTCATACTTAATTAGGTATGGTACTGTTATTTAGTATTATCAACTGAAACTGATCAGTAAAAACAAGTACAATTATGGCATTATTCATAATAAACACCTATTGATCTAGTACTGAATGATAGTCCAGTCAAGGTCAATTAAGTTTTGTTATTATTGTGGTTCTAAAAGGTGTTTACAGAACCTATGAAAATGAAAACAAAACGCTTCATTAATTTACAACAAACAATAAAAAAACTCATACATTAAGTTAAAGTAGGAATGATTTCATTACTTCTCGTGTACTGTACTTTTATGACAGTTGTGGAAAGAAGTTAACAAACAAAAATCATTAAATCGAAGGTAACAAAAACAGTTTTTAGATTTATAATATGCTTAAGTTTTTATAAAAAGCAACCATTTGTAATATCAGGAAACAATGCTTTATGAAAGGCTGATCATGCTTATCTATACAACAAATAATTAAATATAAAAGAAATAAATACAAGAAATATAAGATTGTGTCCCTAACTCATATCTTGAATTACACATATATATATTAAATCAATCTTACAGTATCAAGATCATCTATCATAAATATCAATGTATTAAAGCTGTTATAGTCTAGATTTATCTCATATGAATCAACGAGATGACTATGTGTTAATAATTCCAAACACTTGCCGAAAAGGCTAGGATATTCTTTTTGTTCAATATTCAATATCCAAAATAATAACATAATTAGAGTCTGATTCCGTTATCTTTGACAAAAAATATGCTGCTAAAATTACTAATGAAAAAAGAATTTGCAGCTGCAGTAAGACGATCACAAGGATGCTGCAAACTAAATTCATTAAAGAAAATGAGGGACATGATTTCGAAGAACCTCTTACCTCCCGCAACAATTCATACTGAACATTTGGTTCGGATAAGCTTAGAAACTGTTTGGATGTGTGCAATACAATAGAGGATTTATTTACCCGGTTTGTGTATTAACATCTTCATAAGCACGAGGGCCTCGTCCTACAGGGTTAGGATTTAACTTCAGTCTGCAGATATTGATACACAAAAACATGTGTAAGAGTCATTCTTAGATAGAAGTATTCGATGAATTTGGTGATCCTATGTTATGTTGTTTTCGCATAACGAAACGATTTCGTTTTGATTTTGACGCACTTGTATTTTATTTTTTGATATTAAGACAACTGGGACCGTCTTTGCAATCAGCAGTTTTGCATGGTGTCAAAATCAGGCACATCAGAGCTATTGGTAGGACATCATAGAGTGCTCGACTGTTCTCAGCGCTAGATACCTAAACAAGAACCTAGATAAAAAAGAATTCTGTATATCTAAAAGGGCCATTATTCTGTCAAAATCGGTGATAGAGTTATTGGTCTATGACAGTGACTTTTTATGTTCACAAATTAGTGTATTAGGTTTTAACCTATTCTATTATGTAATTTTTACAAAACACACTTGCATCCATAACCTTAGGCAAACTGTAAATCTGACGCCATTTGTGTATAATATCGTCCCAATTCTTCAAAGCATCAGATAAATGATGTACCCGTATGGTTTTATCCATAAGTGCAAGTATTTTTCTGTGTGAATGAAACTTCTTGGTGCAGATTTATGCAAGAAATTTCAGTTTATTATTGTGCTATATGCACGAAGAGTGTTTTTCATATGAATTATCTTTCTTAGAATTTTGTCTAAAAATTGTCATTTAATGGCGGCCATCTTGGTCTTTGAAGCCATATTGAATTTTTCTTCCGATGCTACTATAGCACTTTCCAAGTAATTACTTTTATTGACATACAATGTCAATTTATATCATTTTAATGCCATGAGTAGCCCCATTTTGTCGTGTCCTATGTACATTGTACATTTTGTCGGCCATCTTGGATTTTTGCAGCCATCTTGGATTTTTAAAAAGTGGATCCCACGCTGAAATGAATTGAAATACTAATTCCTGCCACCATGCCAAGTTCCATGCTTTTCACAGAAGGTGCACGATTTTTTCATTGATTTCTTGGACTATCAGACATTGAAAAAATAAAGTTCTATAATGACTTTATACTTGATTGAAAACATGTTAAATAAATGGGCAAAAATCTGATTGATCTTGACATAGTGTATCATGAAGTTGAAATAAAAAGGAGGCCAGATTGAATCTAAAAACATCCTGCAATAGAAGCGAGTAAATTTTGCAAAAGATAGAAGCAGGAAATGCCGGAATTAAGGTAAGATACCTGTAATGGGTATATTTAGGAACCTGATCAAGCTTAATATTTTATCAAAGTACTCCATTTAACTTATTCAATTGCAACTTTTCAAAGACATTTACCATCAAGTTTTCAAATAATAAGCATTTTTATGTGAATACGCCCTCCCACTAAATTGCCCCCAAAACAGTGGGGGTAGGGGTAAGGAATATATATGAAAAAAAAAATTTGCAGCTTTTACCTACAATGTAAGTGTTTATTATGTTTTGTTACGAGCCAGGCGTAACGAGAAAGAAAAGCCAGCAACAAACTTGTAACAATAACAAATTTATTACAGAAAAATTATTAAAGAAAAATAAAATAACAAATTACGTTTACAAATACCTGAAGTCCAAATAAAAATGTAAAATCTAATGTCTAGTCTGATCCTGGAATGATCCTTTTTGAATAGCACAGTTAAATCCAAGTTAAATCCAAGAACACTTTAGAATAAATTCCCACAATAAAATCCACAAGAATAATTAATAATCCAAGCTCCAATAAATCACTTAATTTCCAAGTTGAATAATACTCCAAATATATTGATGACTTAAAAGATTACTGATGACTAAAAAGGTAACTGATGACTTAAAGAGGTAAAGGTAATGAAAAATGTCAATCTATATATATTAACTAAGAAGTTTCTAGAATAGTCTTCCATTTACTACAGTAATCATAATCTAGCAACTTCACCAATAAAGATCATTCCAGAAGTTTCTATCTAAATATAATGCATGAGTTTTCTACAATAGTTAAGAACCTTCTAGTACATACATGTAGTTTATGTTCTAAAAATAGAACAATGATAATATTGGAAAAACCAACTGGTCAGATACAAACTATATACATGTAATATGTTGCATACATAACACTTCCCCTCTTCAAGAAAAAGAAATATGAATGAAATGAAGATTTCTTTTACATAAATCCAAACAATATGACTTGCGAATAATAGGAGAAATGTTAAACAATTTTATACATACAATCATATATATGTGTATTATAAACAATTACAAACAACAATATAAAAATAAACAATCATAAGATGTAGATGTTAAATGTAAATACTGAAAATATCAGTTTTATACACGAGAAAGTGCATCAGGGATCAAATTATCTTTCCCTTTAATGTGTCTAATGTCAAGACTATATTCTTGCAAAAACAAACTCCACCTCAACAACCTTTGATTTTTGTTTTTAAGTTTATGCAAGAAAGTGAGGGGATTGTGATCACTAAAGACAACAACAGGCAACTTTGAAGAAGTTAGATAAACTTCAAAATGCTGAATAGCAAGAATAAGAGCAAGGCACTCTTTCTCTATAGTAGAGTAATTTTTCTGATGTTCATTAAACTTTTTAGAAAAGTAACAAACAGGATGGTCAACACCATTGTTGTCTTCTTGGATCAATACACTTCCAGCACCTATGTCACTAGCATCTACAGCTAACTTAAAGTTTTTATTAAAATCTGGTGCCAAGAGAACTGGTGCACTCTTAAGTATGGCTTTCAGGCTGTCAAATGCCATTTGACACTTGTCATTCCAAATGAATTTGTTTCTTTTCTTTAACAAATTTGTCAATGGTTCTGCAATAACCGAAAAATTATTACAAAATTTACGATAATACCCTGCCATACCAAGAAATCGCATCAGTTGTCTTTTACAAGTAGGCACAGGAAATTCAGAGATAGCTTTGACCTTAGCCTCTATTGGTTTTACTTTACCCTGTCCCACTACATGTCCTAAAAATGTTAAAATTGCATGACAAAATTCACTTTTTGCAAGATTAACAGTCAATTTAGCATCACTAAGTCGGTTGAAGAATGCTCTTATTGTTTTGAGATGTTCCTCCCATTCATCAGAATAGATGATTGCGTCATCAATGTATGCGTCACATCCGTGTAGACCAGATATTACCATGTTTATAAGTCTCTGAAAAGTTGCTGGTGAGTTTTCATACCAAAGGGCATGACTTTATATTGATATAAGCCGTCTGGTGTTACAAAGGCTGATATTTCTTTAGCTCTATATCAGTAAGTGGAACTTGCCAGAATCCTTTTAGAAGATCAAACTTTGTCACATACTTTGCTTTTCCAATTTTGTCAATACAGTCATCAATTCTTGGTATAGGAAATGAATCAGTTTTTGTTACAGAGTTCACTTTACGGTAATCTGTACACATTCTATATGTTCCATTTGATTTCGGTACAAGAATACATGGAGAGCTGTAATTGCTTTGACTTGGTTCAATAAAGTCATTATCCAATAAATACTGAACTTCTTGTCTTAGGTACTTTTGTTTTACAGGATTTGTTCTATATGGATGCTGTTTTATTGGTTCAGAGTTTTCAAGAATGACGTCATGATGTATTTTATTAGTCCGTGTGGGAATATCAGGAAATAAATGTTCATATTCATAAATAAGCTGTTTCAGTTCATCTCGTTTTGACGGTTCTAAGTGAGCAAGTTTTTCATCCAGATTTTTCAGAATATCAGAGTTTTCAAGCTTTGCGGAACCAGGATCAGACTTTTCAAAATTTTCACAACTATCAGATTCAATTGAACATTGATTTTGTGGAACAGAGTTTACAAAAGATATAGGTTTACTAATTTTTGCTATCTCTGTCAAAATATTCTTTTAACATATTTATATGACACATTTGCTTTTGCTTTCGCCTCCCAGGAGTATTAATAATATAATTAAGGTCACTGACTTTCTTTTCAATAGTATAAGGACCAAAGTATCTTGCCTGTAATGGTTTTCCAGGAATAGGTAAAAGAGCAAGTACTCTATCACCAGGGTTAAAACTTCTTTCCTGAGCATTCTCATCATACCTTGATTTCATTTTACTTTGTGTTGATTTTAAATTAAGCCTAGCTAACTCACATGCGTTAGTCAACCTATTTCGAAAATCTGATACATATTGAAGCAAATTTAAAGATATGTCATCTTCAGACAGGAATTTCTCTTTTAGAAGTTTTAAGGGTCCTCGGACAGTGTGACCAAATACTAATTCAAAAGGGCTGAAGCCAAGAGATTCCTGAACAGATTCTCTTACAGCAAATAACAATAAATGGATGCCTTCATCCCAGTCTTTTTCAGTGTCAAAACAATATGACCTAATCATATTTTTCAGAGTCTGGTGAAATCTTTCTAATGCACCTTGACTTTCAGGATGATAGGCTGAAGACCTATATTGAGTAATTCCTAACTCGTGCATGACCTGCTGGAAAATACCAGACATAAAATTTGACCCTTGATCAGACTGTACTGATTTAGGTAAACCAACAAATGTGAAAAACTTCACAAGAGCCTGGACAATAGTTTTGGCTTTAATATTCCTTAAAGGAATAGCTTCAGGGAAGCGCGTAGAAGCACACATTATAGTTAATAAGTACTGAGAACCTGATTTAGTTTTTTGGTAATGGACCTACACAGTCAATAATAACTCTACTAAAAGGTTCATCAAATGCAGGAATAGGCTGTAAATGAGCTTTAGGTATTGACTGGTTAGGTTTTCCAACCATCTGACAAGTATGACAAGATTTACAGTACCTAGATACATCTGCTTTAAGGCCAGGCCAATAAAAATGATTGAGAATTTTATGGTAGGTTTTATTAACACCTAAATGACCTGCCATGGGTGTTTCATGAGCCAAGCTTAATATTTCCTGGCGATATGATTTAGGGACCACAATTTGGTGATTAACTGTCCACTCCTCTTCAGCAGGGACATCGGGCGGTCGCCATTTTCTCATTAAAATCCCATTCTTTTCATAATAACAAACAGGGACTTGTAAAGCTTCATCTTCACTAAAAGCCTTTTGATAAAGGACTGAAATCTCAGGATCATTTTGTTGTTCCTGGATAAGCTGTGACCTTGACAGCGTGTCATGACCTTGATCTTTAGATCTTGGTGTAGAAAAGTCAGATATTGAAAAATCTGTCTGAGTTTCAGGCAGAGTAGGAGTGTGAGAAAAATTTATTTCATTATCAAAAGACTGACCTATAAAAGTATCAGCTAAGTCAATATCTGAACAATAATTATCTTCTTGAATGGCCTTCTTAGCCATAGCTCGAGTAACTGCACATGCAGGGTAAAGGTCAGGAATTTCCTGCTCAATGGGGTCAGGTATCTGATCCACACAAGGAGTGTCAGTTACAAGTGGATTAACCACTACCTTATCTCCAGCTAAGTCATTACCTAGCAATAAATGAACACCTTTAAAGGGTAAGAAAGATCTTATACCTACAGCCACCGGCCCAGTTACCAAATCTGAGGACAAATAAATATTATGGAGAGGGACATTAGAAAAACCACACTCTACACCCTGAATAAGGACACTAGATCCAGAAGAAGTCTTTTCAGAAAAAGGCAGTGTATCTGCTAAAATAAGAGATTGAGAAGCTCCTGTGTCTCTTAAAATTGTAATAGGAGTAGATGGGCAAGTATCACCGATAAGTGACACGGAACCTTCCGAAAGGAATGGTTCATAAATCTCCATTATAGAATCAGACTTGGGTTCTTTGACCTTCAAAATTGCATTGTTATCAATACAAGACTGAGGTTCAGACCTTGAAGTGGTAAGACCTGTGGGTTTGGCCTCATCACGTTGTTGTTGCCTCCTTTTTAAGGTAAAGCAATCAGAAATAAGATGTCCAGTTTTCTTGCAATAATTGCATGTAGGACGAGATAAGGGACTATGACCTTTATGTTCATCAGATGACTTTGGTTTGGGAGTATTTGACTGACTAGATAAGCCAGATATATTACCAGAACTGAACTTGGAATTAAAATGTGAGGGTGTGGACTTCCCTTTATTAATAAATGAGACTTTGTGGGTTAAAGAATAATCATCAGCTAGACGGGCAGCTTCTTCTAAAGTTTCTACCTGTTTTTCATCTAGGAAAGATTTAACATCTGAGTGAATACAACGTTTAAACTCTTCAACTAACATGAGCTGTCTGAGCTTTTCATGATTTTTATTTATTTTCTTAGATAGACACCACCGATCAAAAAGTTGTTCTTTTTCTCTTGCAAATTCGACATGGGTTTGACCACTTTCTTTCTTAGAATTTCTGAATTTTTGCCTGTAGGCCTCTGGTACTAACTCATAACCTTTCAGAATTAATTCTTTTACATTATCATAATTAGAGCTTTGTTCAACAGTAAGTTGTGTATAGATTTCACGAGCTTTACCAGTTAAGACGCTCTGTAAAAGTAATGTCCAGTGCTCTCTTGGCCATTTTAAATTTTCAGCAACCTTTTCAAAATGAAGAAAATACTTATCAACTTCTTTTTCTTGGAAAGGTGGAACAAGCCTAATATTTTTAGTGACATCAAATTTTGAATTTATTCTATGTTCAAACTGATTTGTTCTCTCTTTGATTTCTAATTCTCTCATTCTTAACTGAAATTCTCTCTCTTCTCTTTCTTTTTCTAATTTTCTCTCTTCTCTTTCTTTTTCAAACTGCCTTTCCCTTTCTTTTTCATCCCTTTCTTTTTCTAACAGTCTTTCTTCCCTTTCTTTTTCTAACTGTCTTTCTTCCCTTTCTTTTTCTAACTGTAACTGCCTTTCTTCCCTTTCTTTTTCTAATTGCATTTTTTCTAGTTCAAATTTAAATTGAAGTTCAAGCTCTTTTATCTTAATTTCTGGGTTTGTTTCAACAATCAGAGAAAGTGCATCTTGTCCAAAAATATCTTCATCCACAAAATAATGAATCAGAAGATTTTTAAACCTTTCTTTTTCTAACTGTCTTTCTTCCCTTTCTTTTTCTAACTGTAACTGCCTTTCTTCCCTTTCTTTTTCTAATTGCATTTTTTCTAGTTCAAATTTAAATTGAAGTTCAAGCTCTTTTATCTTAATTTCTGGGTTTGTTTCAACAATCAGAGAAAGTGCATCTTGTCCAAAAATATCTTCATCCACAAAATAATGAATCAGAAGATTTTTAATTTCTTGTTTACGCATTGAAGATTTAATTTCTGATAAATTATACTTTTTTGCAAGATCAAGCAAATCAGTTTTTTTAGCCAAATCTAATACCTCCTGGGAAGGTTCAGCTACAAACTTTTCTAAATTAAAAAGACATGACTGCTTGCTGCTGGTTTTAAAACTCAGAAAGTGATGTGTTTCAAAAATTTCAAAATGAAAGGTACACTTAATAGAACAACTATGATATCAACTCAGATGAGTAAATACGGTAATAATAAAATGTAAAATAAACGGTAATAATTTCCAATAATGAAGCCAAAAAAGAAATATTCATTCCCGGACGAGCCCCCAATTTCTGTTACGAGCCAGGCGTAACGAGAAAGAAAAGCCAGCAACAAACTTGTAACAATAACAAATTTATTACAGAAAAATTATTAAAGAAAAATAAAATAACAAATTACGTTTACAAATACCTGAAGTCCAAATAAAAATGTAAAATCTAATGTCTAGTCTGATCCTGGAATGATCCTTTTTGAATAGCACAGTTAAAATCCAAGTTAAATCCAAGAACACTTTAGAATAAATTCCCACAATAAAATCCACAAGAATAATTAATAATCCAAGCTCCAATAAATCACTTAATTTCCAAGTTGAATAATACTCCAAATATATTGATGACTTAAAGATCACTGATGACTAAAAAGGTAACTGATGACTTAAAGATGTAAAGGTAATGAAAAATGTCAATCTATATATATTAACTAAGAAGTTTCTAGAATAGTCTTCCATTTACTACAGTAATCATAATCTAGCAACTTCACCAATAAAGATCATTCCAGAAGTTTCTATCTAAATATAATGCATGAGTTTTCTACAATAGTTAAGAACCTTCTAGTACATACATGTAGTTTATGTTCTAAAAATAGAACAATGATAATATTGGAAAAACCAACTGGTCAGATACAAACTATATACATGTAATATGTTGCATACATAACAGTTTCAAGACATATATTATGATAACAAAATAACAATAAACTGTTCACAAAATGTATTGATTTCAGCCAATTGACTAAAACCTCATCCAAGATTTCTGAAACTTAAAAAAAACACATAAAAATAGATATAAAATAAGAATTATTATTATTATTATTTTTAATATTTGAATTGGGGCGAGCAAATTACTTCTATAACTTTTAATACTCTTCCATAGCAATCAAAATATGGAAATTTCATGACCTCTTTCCACATTACTTTTTTGACAAAAATGTGTTTTACAAAATGATGTAAAAAAATTTCTGAAACAAAAATGTACAGCATAGCTGTAACCTGTCTTACTTATCTCTTGGAAAACAGCAGATTTTGTAAAATATGATTATTTATTATATACTTATTAATGAAATATTGAGAAATATTGATAAAATAAAATGCGTATTTTCATTTTCCGTATTTTCACTGTAAAAATTTCACTTGCATTTATTTTTGTTAATACAGTCCAAAGATGTAGTTGTATCATTGTATGACACTTTGCTACTAAATAATGTTTACTTTGATGATTACGTGATGTTTAATTACATTTGAATATATGTATTTTGTGACCATGTGCATTTTGTACACGTCTTATATGAATAAACTCGGTACAAGTCAACCCGGCCCCAAGTCAACCCGGCCCCAAGTCAGCCCGTCCCCAAATTGGTCAACCCGGCCTCAAACCAATGTTATTTCTGGTCAACCCGGCCCCATTTTATTATTATTTATTTTGCTTTAAAATATAAACACTTATCAAGAAATAATATTAAAAAAAAATTCTTGACACAATGTTTTTTAATAATAAAATGATTTTACATGCAAAATATCGTAAAATTTTGTCCATAAATAAAAAAGTTATAAGTTATATTCGAATTACGTTCTATATAAGTCATATCCGTAGCGAACAGAAGATACCGAATATGACTTATATTTTATAAATTGATTATTTTTTTATTAACTTTTCTTGATTAATAATAAAATGATTTTATATGCAATATATCGTTAAATTTGGTTTATAAATAAATGAAAAAGTTACAAGTATTAATATTCGTTGCATGTTCTAAAAGTCATATCCTTGGCGGAACTTATATATGTTGCATATTCTAAAGAAAAGTCATACCGAATATGACTTATATTTTATAAAGTTTCTGATTGTTTTTCTTGATACCACTTTATTTCCATGTGTCTATGATAAATCGCCAATAACACCTTTAATGATGGGCTTTAATAAGTGTGTGTCAATTACGATAAGTGCGAAAATCCAATAATCAAATCATCGTATTAGCGCATTGATTGCTGCCGACAACCATGTGCACGAGTCATAAGTTGTATCATTTTTTCCTTTTCTCAAATAGAAAGATCTTGTCCGTGCATTATCTAACTTATTTCAGCTGATAACGAGTCATATATTCGGTATATTCTATTTGCCATGGATATGATTTTTATATGGAACAAGAAACTTACCACTTTTAAATTATGGGCAAAATTTAACGATTTGCTTCATGTATTATTATTTTAATTTTATATATAATGTAAATGAAGTTAAAAACATACAAAAAACTTGCGATTTGTTATATTTTGTAGTTTTATCATAGGAAATAAATCTGATCATTTCTGTTTCACGAACAACAATTGACCAATTATGCTTTTGAAATTAATTAATATATAATTATTCATTATCACTATTGCGTATTAAAGTCTTAATCGGCGCAATTAAATTTACCGACGCTTTTATGCCAGTTCACGTTTTTTTTAATACTGTTCAACAATAAATAATAAATCATTTTTATTCCATCATACAACAAAATGACTTAAATAATTTTCTTTGAAAATATATTTTTTGGGGCCGGAATGACCGATTTTGGGGCCGCATTGACCAATTTTGGGGCCGCATTGACCAAATAAAAATACTGTGGGGCCGGATTGACCAATTTTGGGGCTGGGTTGACCAATTTTGAGGCCGGGTTGACTTGGGGCCGGGTTAACTTGGGGCCGGGTTGACTGCAATTCGATCTATCTATCTATCTATCTAACTATCTATCTATCTATCTATCTATCTATCTATCTATCTATCTATCTATCTATCTATCTATCTATCTATCTATCTATCTATCTATCTATCTATCTATCTATCTATCTATCTATCTATCTATCTATCTATCTATCTATCTATCTATCTATCTATCTATCTATCTATCTATCTATCTATCTATCTATCTATCTATCTATCTATCTATCTATCTATCTATCTATCTATCTATCTATCTATCTATCTATCTATCTATCTATCTATCTATCTATCTATCTATCTATCTATCTATCTATCTATCTATCTATCTATCTATCTATCTATCTATCTATCTATCTATCTATCTATCTATCTATCTATCTATCTATCTATCTATCTATCTATCTATCTATCTATCTATCTATCTATCTATCTATCTATCTATCTATCTATCTATCTATCTATCTATCTATCTATCTATCTATCTATCTATCTATCTATCTATCTATCTATCTATCTATCTATCTATCTATCTATCTATCTATCTATCTATCTATCTATCTATCTATCTATCTATCTATCTATCTATCTATCTATCTATCTATCTATCTATCTATCTATCTATCTATCTATCTATCTATCTATCTATCTATCTATCTATCTATCTATCTATCTATCTATCTATCTATCTATCTATCTATCTATCTATCTATCTATCTATCTATCTATCTATCTATCTATCTATCTATCTATCTATCTATCTATCTATCTATCTATCTATCTATCTATCTATCTATCTATCTATCTATCTATCTATCTATCTATCTATCTATCTATCTATCTATCTATCTATCTATCTATCTATCTATCTATCTATCTATCTATCTATCTATCTATCTATCTATCTATCTATCTATCTATCTATCTATCTATCTATCTATCTATCTATCTATCTATCTATCTATCTATCTATCTATCTATCTATCTATCTAATCTATCTAATCTATCTAATCTATCCTATCTATCCTATCTAGATAATCTATACTGTCTATACTGTCTGTCTGTCTGTCTGTCTATCTGTCTATCTATCTATCTATCTATCTTATTAAATTTTCAGCCACTTACTCACATTGCTTATGATATTTGCAGCCAGTTACTTAATTGCACTTCTTATTATCAATACATTTTCACAAATAATAAACATACATAATTCTATTAATTGATTTTAATGATGATATTCGGCAATTTATATTATGGCGAGATATCGACAGAATTAAATTTACCTATAATAAAACAGTTTTTGAGAGCCTGTGTAAATTCTGTAATATTTACAAGTTACAATTATTAAAATGAGCCGTGTCACGACAAAACCAACATAATGGGTTTGCGACCAGCATGGATCCAGACCGGCCTGCACATCCCCGCTGATCAGGATCCATGCTGTTCGCTATCAGTTTGTCTACTTTTTATAGGGGTTGTAAGCGAACAGCATGGATCCTGATCAGACTGCGTGGAAGCGCAGGCTGGTCTGGATCCATGCTGGTCGCAAACCCATTATGTTGGGTTTGTCGCGACACGGCTCAAATTACTTTGTCATTATCTAGTGCCTCGGGGCCTGGCTGATTAACATTCTAAAATATCTAAATTTGTTTCAAATAAAAAATAATAATTACCGAATCCAAGCTTTGCAGGACATCCCCTTCGTTTTGTTGTGGTGTGTTGTTCCATATGAAACCAAATTTACAGCTCCTCACTCTTAATTCGAACACATAACGTACAGATAGCCACCCAAGCCATTTTGCAGCTCCCCCACAATGTTGTCGCTTGTGAGAATAAAGTTCCAAGACGACATTCCTTGCAGTGAGCTAAATTTCTAACTAAAACGTCGAACTCAATCTCCCGTCTAGCTTTTCTCCACCCACCTGCCGATCCCTTCTGTCGGTGTTCATAAATTGGACAATTACCAATTTTGCACTTACAAATGCTCAATACGTGAGGGTTATTATAATCCACAAGAATATTAGGTTCTTTTCTCAACTTGCGTTTGTTTTTGGCCTTGTTATGGCCTTTTCTGTCTCTTACTTTCATTTTCACTTCTGCGGTCTATTTTCTGAAATCGTGACGTCATATAGGGGTTTCCCAACCTGGTTTCACAGCAACGAGGTTTTTACGAATTATCCGTTTACAAACAACATATTCTTTTTGATAATTTCATTTTCATTTTATCAAAAACTAAATTCTTTTTGTACTGGATATAACTATATGGATAATTTATTCATTTATAAATAAAACATAAATCTGTTTACGGAAACGGGCGAGAGGTAACGGATGTGCCGATAAGTTACGTAGAATGCCGACATGGCACGGAAAAACCCGATTCCATTACAGGGATCTTACCTTAAGATTTAACATTGGTTCAGAATGCCTTTTAAACTTTGGTCAACAAATGGACCAATCAAAATAACAATCTGGGAGCTTCTTTTGACGATTTGATAGAAAGACAATGTATATTTTATAGCTTTGTTAAACATAACAAAACCGTATATATATATATATATATATATATATATATATATATATATATATATATATATATATATATATATATATATATATATATATATATATATATATATATATATATATATATATATATATATATATATTGTTCTTGAAAATGAAAGAGTAAAATACAATAGCTTATCGTTTATTACCTGCAATCCCAAGATTTAACGAATTAACTGACTTACATTAAATATCAATGATATTAATTAGTCTGAAACATTTTGTTCAAGCGTTTTTATTTGATTTTTAATTATTTATGAATTAATGAGTACTTGACAAACACATGACTTGTAAGATGAGAAATTTTGAATTAGTGATACAAATGAAGTAAAATAGAAAATGGACCTATTTAATGAAACTGAACCCTAAATCTGCACCCAAAATGTCATTAAAAGTTTTGTAGCCGTTGATAGCATACACATCATTGTCATCCTTGGGCATCATAGACTTGTAGAAGTAAAAACAGGGAAGATATTTCGAAGCTTTTATATCTGCATCCATCCAATCTCTCATTAATTTAGAATAGCGACTTCGCTTATGATAACCATTATTATCGTTATTACCAGGGTTGATAAAAAAGCCAAGAAGCTATTTGTCTCTGCACCACAATATTTGACAGCGTATTCGACATCGTTAGCTCTGTATCACTGATAAGTTTTACTTCTAGCAATAGACGCTGGTAAGAATTTAAGATATATGAAAGGACTATTGTTGCATAGTTTAATAGTCTGGCATAATAAACATTTGAGTTGTATTGCACTTGAAGCGGTATGAAAAAATGTAAAGAGATTTGCTTCATTACAGTAAAATACTGATGACCATTTGAGCGCAAATGGCTAACTAATACTTGGGAATGAAATTGCCCAAGGTGTGCGAAACCGGCCTTTGCAGCATATTCTTTTTTATATAAATGTAGTCATAGTTAAAGTAAAAGTCGCAATAGACTTTTAGTATAGATAGTATTTCTCGCCAAGACTATTGTAGAACGAATATGCCCTAATTTTCCTTTCACCAAATTTCAAATCTTCGCAAGAACAGGACGCTTTTAAAAGTCAATAAAATAACAAGAATAAGATCAACAAGGCAAAGGCAACGTTCACAGGACGCTGCCCCCGGACACACCCAAGCAGCAGGACACCCAGAAGGCACCAAACAAGTACCTGGAGTGGACACAAGGGCGAAAGGAGCGGGACATGTACGTTACATTGAAAATTACCATTTAAAAGCATCAATTTTAATAAAGAGCATCATGCATGCTAAGCAAAAAGCTATCCCAATCTCACTATTTATAATGACTATTTTAATTAAATATAAAGTTTATCCAAACACCGATCAATTCAAAAGTTAATTCTAAGACTCCTAATAATTTTGTCACACACACACACACACACACACACACACACACACACACACACGCATGCACACACACGCATAAGCAAACAAATAAAATGAAAGCATTCTTTGTATTAAGATCCGTGTTACTGGCAAAATGACAAGAATTGTACAAAAATCATAAATTTAATCAAGTGCAAATGAACGGAGATAGTTGTACATATTAAATTTTACTATTCTTAGAAAATTTGTAGGTAAGATGGTTTTATAACATCTGCAGGTGTTTCTAAATTCAAAATTTCACCATTTTCTTGATAAATGTTGAATTTTGCTTAAGCCGGTGCTACAGGGCGTGGACCGTTACTTCCACTTTCCAGTACCGTCCATGAACAGGCTCAATCAAACCGAGCCTGCAACAATTTTCAATTTTGTTGTGTTTGGCTTTCTTTAAGGAATCTGTTTTTCTCTATTTTATAACTCAAATAACACAACATATGTTTCACATATTTGTCAATTTTATCTTGTTTTTGTTAAAAGTTATATTCCTTATTAATCATAACAGATATGACCACAGGTGAACGTCGCGCGGTCATGACTTTCACTATATGTGTATAATAATTTAACAAAAATAATTAATTTTATCATATTTAAATACGCAATACAAAGAAATATTCATTCACTGTTAATTCAGTGTGTTTGAGTCGAAACAGTGCAATCAGATCTCTTCCGAGTTTCATTTGTTGACAGTTTGGGCTTGAATATTACTTGCTACGGTTAATCAGAGAAGGTGCCAATGTTGTTTTCTTAGTAAAGAGTATTTATTTATCTAAGATTAGACACAAGTAAAATACCTTTATAAATTTTTTTTTATAATTTTTTTTCATAATTTTTTTTTTTTGGTCAATACTTATGATGTTTGGATGATGTATAAGGGTTTTGGCTTGTAGAGGGGGAACGGGGATATATTTTAAGTAAGGGCCACGCGACGTTCACCTGTGGATATGACATGACATTTAACGCAAAATACTAATGTCATTCATCCGACAATAACAACATGTGTTACTTCAATTTGCTTAATATAAAATTCATTAGTTTTAAAAAACGTTTTTAAAAATTTTTTTCCTTTTTATTCTTTTTTTTTGTAAAAATTCTCCTGCTAAACGTGTTTCTCATATTACACTTTGATTAAAATTTGGAAAAAATACCCTCCCTGGGAAATTAAGTTTTTTTGTTTATTTAAACAAAATTTTGTTTTCAAATTACTAAAGGGTATATTGTTTTTATCCCAAATTATTTTTTAATATTTAAATTTATTTTTTTTTTTTCCCTTTTAAACTTTTTACAGGGAATTTCCCTTCTTGAACTTAAGAAACTACTTATAATCCTTTTTAAACGTCCACTTATAGAATCTTTTTTTTTAAAAATTTAAAAATCCAAAATATTGCATTTTTAATTCAATAAGCAAATTCGGGGTAAAAATTTAAAAAAGTTATTTTAAATTTTAAAAACTTTATCCAAAGTTACAAGCAACATTGATCTGTCAATTATGACAATTTAAGATATATAAAAAAGATATATATTTAAAGAATTGAAAACATAGTTTCAAGACATTACTTCTATTCTTAACTTAACCTTAGTTTAAAGAAAATTAAATGATTTTGCAAACATTGTCGAATGTGCATAATGAAGTATTCTAAAATTAATAAAATGTCAAAAAATGCCTTAGATGTAATTACAAAAACAAAATGCTTTCAATAATACAAACATTGTCGGATGGAGTATTACAATTGTTATAAAATAGTTAGTATAAGCGAAACACAGATTGGCAACAGCTTGTAAAATATTCATTTTTTATTAAAACATGAACATTGATTTAATTAGAATAAAATTTGTCAAGATTTGATATTGCAGACTAGAGCATTTACTATAAAAAGAAACTACATGTACAAACTTATGTGGTAGATGTAACTGGTCAAAAACATGCAATTCTCCATCTTATTTTTTAAACAAATTGATAAAATGTTAATGATAATAGAAGGTTATATTTTTTAATATACATTGCATTTTGCACAAGACTTGGCACCGAGGTTATAGAGAAATATTCTAATCACACACTTAGATCTCAGGGATTTGATTTTTAAGAACCACTGCAGATTGTGCATAAACCAAACAAAAGTTTTGGATTTGATACAAATCTCAAACATGGTTTAAAACTTCGAGGGTTGGACCGTGAATACTTTTAAATGTCTTCTACATTATTTTTTTTTTTTTCAATTTATTTAAATCGACCTACTATAAAGGCGTCTCCCTTTAATCTGTGAACCAACGATTGTTATATGACAATATTGGATTGTAATTATGGATAATCTTATCATTTTTTAGCATTCAAATAACATTCGGTTATTGCTGAGAATCAAAAGATGTTCAAAGGATTTATTTTATTAACGGTAAGTCTTTCATGTATTTAAATTTAGCAGTTAAAGGCACATTATGCCTCAGAAATGAATACTTTTTTCATTCTTTAGAACAGGGAAATGTGAGTTTTATAAAGTTAAAATTATAGTTTAAGATCATTTTAGAGGCATATATCCTTAAGAAAGTAGCGATGAATGTGAATTTTTAGTATTTTGACTTCCATTTAAAGTATTAAATCACTAAATCTTTACTTATTTGCCGAAATGTAACAGATGCACAGAATTTGACGGTTCAGGTATTTTACCAATGAGTAACTTCTTGAAACTATGAACATGCACAAAAAGCTTTTGAAAAAATGAAAAAAAAATTTTTTTAGGGGTTAAATGACCTTTTAAAAAGTCAATTCTTTTTTGTTTCCCAACTTTAGCATATCACCTCGGGGAAACAAAAACCCTTAGAGAAATATTTCGGTTGTTCAAAGGGGGTAACAACAGGGGAAAACCTTTAAATTTTGACGAAAAAAAATTTGTTTTTGAGGGGAATTACCTTCTGAGGGCCGGCTCAATCATAAAAAATTATTACATTTCATGTATGATTTTTGATTTAAAAGTGACATACTTTACCGTATTTAAAAGTCTTTTATGAAAAAAACAGCTTATTAATTTTGAAAACAAAACCATAAAAAATTGACCCCTTTTTACAAGATTATACTAAAACCAAAAAAATTTCCAAATATTACTAACAAAAATTGAAAAAAGGGAAAAAAATAAAAAAAAAATTTAAAAAAATTTTTTACACATACCTGATAATTTTTATTGTTAGCCCTTTGGGCTTTTTTCCCTTTTCATAGGGTTAGGGGGGAAAAGGAACACCTATTAGGGAAATTGTGTTCCGCATGCAGGGGTAATTTAAAACTTTCAAAAAGATCAGATTTTTTGATAACATTCAAAAAATTTAAATTTTGTTTTGAAGCACCCCTTTTTTCAAATTAATTTAACTTTTTTGAGATATATGCGTTTTACTTTTGTCTTAGATTGTGTTAAAACATTATAAAAAAATGCAAGGGGTCAATGTAAAATTTAAAACTTTTAGATTTTAATTTTTATGTTTTTAAACATTCCTAATATACTCCCTTTTTTGGGGCCGGTTTTGCAGGGCTGATAGCTCCACAGAAAAATGCTCCCGATGTGGGAACTACTTTATTTTTTTACAAAAATGATAATAAGATAGAAGTTTTTTTAAATTCTTTTTTTTTATACGATTTTTGGAAGCATAGCTTTTTGAAACACTTCAAATTCTTCCTAAATAACCCTACTATGCAATAAAAAGTAAATTTCCCCTTTCTCAAAAAAAACAACGGGTTTCCCTTTTAAAATTTAACCACCATGAGCAACCATAGATTACTGTCAAACCTTTGATTCAAACCAGCTTAACCACTCCCCACGCCGTCACCAAACCCTTAGATAAATATAAATTTTATTTAAAAAACACACAAATATGAAAAACAAAAACCCATGAGAGAACACTGGGCTATTTTCATTGTTTTTATAAACCTGGGCTTTTTACACTTGATTTTTCAACAAAGAACTTTTAAAATTTAGTCAATATTTTTTTGATTAAAAACATTTAAAAATTTTTTCTCTTAACTTCCATTTCACCGACCAAAAAAATGTTTATTTTGAATTTTTTTTTAATTTTAAACCATTCAAAACCCCCCAATAATTTTAAAGGGTTTTTCGGACCAAAAACAGTGTTTTCTTCAAAAGTAGGGGGTTTGTTGCCTGTAATTGTACAAATTCCGGGGTTACAAATTTACTGCCAAAAAGTAAAAACAAATATCGTTTACTGTTATTATTTTTTATCAATACACATCAGAAAATTTCAAACATTCCCAATTTTTCTATATAAATCCAAATTAAAAAACAAACATCAGTCTATTTAAAACTCCCTTTTTTCATTTTTAACATTATTTTAACAGTATTTATTATTTTATTTTTATTAAAAAACAATTTTTAACATTACTTCCCCTAAAAGACATTACGACTGTCAAACCAAATCATGCCAAAAAAAGGACTGTACAGAAAGGCATTTACAACTACCCAAAAAAATCCGGGGGCCCCAAAGGAACTCTGGGCTAATTGTAAATTTTTAGGGAACACGAAGGCGGTTGCTTGTTTTCCAAAGTACTTTATTGCGTAGTTCAAGTCCTAATACTTGGACAGCGGCTGAGGTAAGAGTTATATTGGACCTCAAATCCTTAACATTACTAATTTCATAAAAGAATTGAATTGTATGGTTTGACCAGAGAAACAATTTTATTTTTGAAATGTATTTATTCTTTTATCTTATTTATTTTATTTATTGATTTATCTATCTTTTAATACTTGTTATAATTATTATGTCATTTATCCATTTATTTTGTTTATTTATTCATAATTTATTCATTTATTGTTCTTTTTTATTTATTCATTTATCCTTTACTTATTCTATTTATTTATTTATTTATTTATTTTGTTTATTTATTTATTTATTTATTATTTATTTATTCATTCATTTATCTAACTTTCTATCTAATTTACCACTTATTGTTTTTTTCATTAATGAATTTGTTCCAAAGCAGAATATGTTAATGATCTTTGACTTAAATCCTCACAATCCTGTAGCATTCTAATTGATATAATAACCTTTACATCACTAATCAAGCAGTTTATGCGACTTTATCCAAATAACTTGGCTGTATTGTGTCCTTCATACAGGATTATATATACCATTAGGACAAATTAAATTTGAGCGTTCAAAACTGGTATTAATATAAGTTCAATAAGCCATAACAACACATTGTTGATGTTGCTATTCGAGGGGGTTTGGTTTAAATAGGAGGGGAAAACCATACACACCGAATAACGCACAAAAAGACAAGATCGGAGGTGTTTTAGATTCGGTTTGATTGAGTCTGATCATGGACGGCACTGGAAAGTGCCAGCTACCATCCACACCCCCTAGCACCGACTAAAGCCTGGAGTGAAACTGAAACAAAACGTAATAAAATTTCCTAAAAGCGGATTCAAACAAATAACAGCAAAAAATCTTCATTAAAAGGCACAGTGCCTCAGAAATGCTATCAGTTTAATTTCATTTTTGTGTCCTATTATGGTCATTAGACATACAGATGGATTAGATTTGCTTCTTTTGTTCTGTTGGCATTTGTATTACATTTATTAAAGTTACTTAGTATTTTGTATGGAAGTCAAATTGTTGCTTTGTTTACAGCTCTCTACCTTCATGACACATGATTGCATACCTTTATGACAAATAACTGCATATATTTATGCCACAAGAATGCATACCTTTATGACACAAACATGCATACCTTTGTGACACATGATTGCAAACCTTAAAGACACATGAATGCATACCTTTATGACAAATGACTGCATACATTTATGACACATTAATACCTACCTTTATGACAAATAAATGCATATCTTTATGACACATGAGTGCAAACCTTTATGACACATGACTGCATACCTAAATGACACATCAATGCATACATTTATAAAACATAATTGCATACATATATGACACATGACTCAATACATTAATGAAACATAAATGCATATCTTTATGACAATATGACTGCATTCATTTATTACACATGAATGCATTCCTTTATGACACATGAATGCATACAATTATGACACATGAATGCATGCCCTAATGACACATGAATGCATACATGTATAACACATGATTGCAAAACTTTATTACACATGACTACATACCTTTTGCACATGAATGCATACATTCATGACACATGATTGCATACCTTAATGACACATGACTGCATACCCTTATGACACATGACTGTATACCTTTAAGACATATGACTGCAAACCGTTATGACACATAATTGCATACCATTCTAACACAAGTATGCATACCTTAATGACACATGACTGCATACCTAATGACACATGACTGCATACTGTTATGACACATTACTACATACCATTATGACACATAATTACATACCTTTCTGACACATGACTGCATACCTTTATGACACATGACTGCATACCTTTATGACACATGACTGCATACCTTTATGACACATGACTGCATACCTTTATGACACATGACTGCATACCTTTATGACATATGACTGCATACCTTTATGACACATGACTGCATACCTTTATGACACATGACTGCATACCTTTATGACACATGACTGCATACCTTTCTGACACATGACTGCATACCTTTATGACACATGACTGCATACCTTTATGACACATGAAGGCATACCTTTCTGACACATGACTGCATACCTTTATGACACATGACTGCATACCTTTATGACACATGAATGCGTTCTCTTAGCAAAATGTCTCAGTTGTTAAACATCAAGTTTGCTGAAAATTTGATATTTAGTATTTTGAAAACATTAACTTAGCAATTCTATAGAATAAGAAATTAAGGAAATTTCTTAGGTATAATGTGCCTTTAAAGCTAAAGACCTTTCTCTTTCCACCAATAAATCTTTATGCAAACAGAATGATAATGTGGAATAAAGAAATGTATGCATTGATTAATTTTGTTGTATGGACGTCCAACATTGTCAAAATAACAGTAAAAAAGGCCGTATTAACCCAAAACGTTTACTTTGTATTCATTAGACAGAAATCAAGTTGTTCCGATAATGAATCCAGTTATTATTTTAACATGACAGGACTGGAAATATTCATTCGACATTAATGTTACATTTGATGTAGGTCTGGACCTTGTTTACAAATTTCATATGATTCACCCTCTCCATTTTTTTCAGAATAATTATACTGACAATAATTGAAAAGCTTTGCCGTTTACTCAGATTGGTTAGAATATCAAAGAAATACGATTATCCATTTTTTTTTCTTAGTATATTTCTTAATTTGCTTTTACATATCATTCCAATTTAAGTGACCAGGCTGATCTATGAGAGAAATTCAAATATTTTGTTTTTGTGTGCAGTTCCTTTAAACAGGATGTCAAAAATTTGGATAGTTACATGTATGTATTTAAAAACTCTGTACTGCATTGTTTTTAAGGTCTTATATCATAAATCTGATGATCAAATGATGATTTACCAATATTGTAAGTTACAAAAAGCATTATTTGTAAAGATATTTTCGTGTAGATAAAGATAGGTAATAAGAAATGTCTAAGCCGTTTTTGTTTGTTTATTTGGTTTTTTTTTCTGTTTTTTCCAAAAAAAAAATGTTCATTAATTTTAACGTTTGATTATAATGTATAATGAATAAACATTTGCTGTACATATTGAATTCCTAAGTCTAGTACTGCTGATCGACGGAATCCATTAATTTATAGAAGAATTTCATTATCCTGTTCCATGTACAAAATTTATTGTAGCATTTTGAATAATAGATTTGATGGTAGATTTTCCTCATGGTCTGAGAGGAATAGTCGATACGCAGAATGGATTAAGGAAACATAGAAGTTCTGTAGATCACTTGTCGTCACTTATAAATATCATTGATACAAGAAAGAAATTAAGGCAGTCAACATACTGTGCGTGCATTAATGGACTTAAAAAAGCTTATTACTATATGAAAAGAAGCTTATTTTGGAAAAAACTTGAATCTAAAGTCGGTATAAATGGTAAAATACTGACTGGTTAAATGTTCAATGTATGTACTCTTAGACAGGGATGTAGCTTGTCACCTCTTCTCTTTAATCTCTTTATCAATGATTAAGCTATTATCATAAAGTCAGCAGACTTATTGATAATGAGAAACATTGTATTCTACTCTATGCTGATGACATAGTATTGATATATTGATATATGATAATGAAATTGATCTATAATTTATGCTCAATATTATAAGTGGTTGGTGCTAAAGTAACTCTATGATTGTAAATTCAACTAAGAGTAGTATTGTACACTTTAGACCAAATTCTGTTGAAAGGACTTCATACTGTTTAACATGTGGAGGTCAAAATATAAATGTTGAAGATAAGTATACCTTTCTTGGTTAATTATTAGATGAACATTTGGATTTTAATGTAACAGCAAAATGTGTTGCTCAGAGTGCTGGACGAGCCCTTGGGTCGCTAATTGCGAAATGTAAAGCTATTGGAGGAGTTCATGAAACATTTTGATAGCCTGGTATGGCCTGTAAAGGCCTACGGTGCGTCAGTTTGGGGAACCAAGTCTTTCTCTTGCATCAATGCCGTACAAGCTCGAGCAATGCGTTTTTATCTTGGGACTGGAAAGTATACACCCAACAATGCTCTGTATGGAGAATTAGCCTGGCAACCCCCACATGTAAGGCAGTGGAAAAAATCTGGAAACAAAGTGATCCCTCGGAAGCAGAAATCACAACAAAATTACAAGAGAATTGCAGACTTGGTTTGATTGAGTCTGTACATGAGGGATAATGAATAAGTGCAACATCCCTCAAAGCCCCTAGCACCGGCTTGACCGGTACTCAATTATCAACACTTAATAGTGCTGGCATCAATAATCCCGAAGGACTAGAAAACATAACCAACACTGAAGTGAAGTACGGGGCAACATTTACAGCTGCAACACAGCACTTGACACCTGCTGTTGTGAAGAAACAAAGTGATCCTTCGGAAGCATTAATCATAACAAAATTACAAGAAAATTGCAGACTCGGTTGTGGAAGTCTGTTTCTCAGCAATGGTATAGACTTATGACAATGGATGCATTTAGAATAAATCATAAAATTTGTATGTTTTGAAATAGCAGAGCAATAACAAATGTAAATATTGGCAATACAAATTTAAATGTCATTTGTCAAATTTAAACGTAATGGAAATGACAGATAGATATTATTCATTTTTTACAGAGGAATTTCTGTGATATAATATTGAATGCTTCTATGGATGTTTTTGATTGTTTTGGCACACACATATTCATAGTGAGGTTGGCCCTACGATGCAATGTAGGAATAAGTAAAGACCTTATATTTTATATAAAACAAGTTATGAGACTGAAAAAAATGTTAAATCACCTTAAAAGTCAGCGATCAGCATTAGCTAACTTCAGATGTGGTGTAGCTCCAATTAGACTGGAGACCGGGAGATATGCAAACATCCAAGAGAACATACTCTCAATTGAAAATGAGATTTATGTTCTGTTCGAATGCTTTGCCTACCATGATCTAATACAGATGTTAATTTCTAAATCATAACTTTGTTTCTCTCAATAACAAGGAGAAAATTATTTTTGTTCTCTCCGACAAGGATATTGTAAGGGAAACTGCCAAAACCTGTTACGCTATTCTAAAAGAAAGAAATAATTTGTTTTATAAATAACATTTATCTTACAATATTATTTGTAATTTTAGTAATACTTCTTTTACTTCTTGGTTTTATTTTATGTGTTACTTACAATTACATTTTTTATGTTTTAGTTAACTAACTTTTATGGCAGACTAAAGTACCTTTGTTAATTAATTTTAGTTTACTCTGATTAAAGGTAGACCCATATTTGATGCTATCTTTCAGATTACAGGACATTTTGTGATCGTATTGAGTAGTCAAGATTTTATAAAACTTTTATGAAGATTAACAGATTAGCAAGGGTATTTTAGTTTTTAATTGCTGATATTTAGATTGTGTGTTAGTTACAGGTTAAATAAGCACGAAAAGAGAGGTAACTCTTCAGTACATATTTGAAGTATTTGTAATATAGTCTGAGGAGTTGTCTCCCCTGTCACTATCAGTACAGACTCTTTTATGATTTTATGTTTTACAATTTGTAATTGAAATATTGTTAATGTTATGTATAGATGAGACTTTAATAAAGATTATATATTTTTAACATATTCCTGTGTGTTTGGAAATTGTTTTCGAAGAATAATTATATACATGTATAAAACTTCAATTAAGTGACATTCCGAATTACAACATACAGGACATTTAATAATATTGACAGGATGATTGTGTCGCTATGGGAGGACATCTTGTGGAGATAACAAGTCAATCAGAGGACGACTTCGTACGATCACTTGGCACAGGACCATGTAAATATTTGTCATTTTTGAAAATAATATTTTCAATGCGTATGTCTCTGACCATAATTTGTAAAGCAATAGTATCGTTGTAAAAGAGAAATACGTAAGCATGAGGTCTGTGTTATGAGAAAATTTATCAATTATCTTTGTATTGTATATTTTTCATGAATCTCAAAAATGTAAGTCCATTTGATATTAAATAAAGTCATATGCTCTTTGACTTATACTGTTGTTTTATTTTTTCTGACAGCTCACATCGGATTAAATGATATAGATAATGAAGGTGTGCATGTCTGGATTTCGTCAGGAAATCTCGCGTTTGGAACGTTTACAAACTGGAAAGTCGGGGAGCCAAGTAACGGCGGTAGTGGGGAAGACTGTGTTGAAATACGCGCACAGGGAAGATGGAACGATGTGCCTTGCTCACTGACGAGATTGTACGTCTGTGAACGCCCGATCATATGTACGTAAATTTAGTAATCAATGTCTTGTAATCATTTGTTTTCTTTGTATAATTGTGTTTGTGTACTTTTGTTATTGCTGCTTTTACCTTTTTGCTTATTACGAGATATAAAATCAATAACAACTGTTTGGTAAATTTGCATAACTTGTCTTGTTTTTTTTTCACAGTTGTCTAACCAATGGTATCGAATGGACTATGACAAGGACAAATGCAAAACAACAAAATCGACATGTAATTTTCAACCAGACAACCACAACTACAAAAAAGAAGATAAATAAAAATTTTCAACCACCCAGAGCTTTGAATAATTGCAAAAATCACACATACAAAAAACAGTTATTAGCATACAATCTGTTTATTATATTTCAAAACACGAAACATGTATTTAACGATGTATTTTTGGCAATTTGTTTTCTCCGTTTGATGATTAGCTACTTTACCAATTATAAATACGGCATACAATCAATAATAAAGATATTTATGGTAAATGTGTAAATTTGATTAATTTGTCTACAATCAAAAATATGATTTGTCTAAAATTAAAAAAGAAAAAAACATTATTGAATCTGTTTGATTCGGGTTTTTCTTCGCACAGCATTTAAAGATTTATTTGTTATTATTCCAACCAACAACAAAAGGAAACATCAAAAACAACCTGTTATAAATATGAATAATGAATTATGTGCTGCTTTCTTACACAGAGTGACAGCATATCTCCTTACTCAACCTTAGGGAATAGATATTAGTAAGGAAGTGATATCGTTCCTATATAAATCGTACAGGTCTAGTTCTTGCGTACCGTCTCATCATAAAACATATTTGTGTCATTTTTTTAAATCCTTTGACGCATAACAGAGTTATGGGCAAGAGAAGAGATTGTTTTAACTTGCTGACTTTTTACTTCGAAATTAGACATTGACGTTGAAGCTACGGGTTTTGGTCATGTGCATGACACACTGTCTCACCATGCTACACATATGTGCGAAGTTGTTTTGAATTAAGAAACAGCCGCAGATGTGTTCATAAAGTGGTTGTCATGAAACCTCCAATCTGACCACGTGAATAGTGGCGTATGGTCCCAACGTAATAGAAAGCATGTGCCCCAAACGAGAAAGTCATTGACGGAAGAAAACAAAATGAAATTTGAATGGGGACAAATGGGGATCAGAGGTTATGAAGCCTGACATTATGAAATCCTTTTTTAGCGAAGTGAATGAGGACGTATCGATTAATTATCATAATCGCAACCAAAGAAATTTGGAAAAATCCCACTGTAATACCGATTCAAAAGAACAAATCAATATATCGGTTGCATCACTATTTACTCATTCCAATACTCTTTACGGTAACGAAGCTACCACTGACACAAGCTCGCACTTTAATAGTAATTTTGTATATGATAATGCCTAAGATGCTGATTTCCCCGAATTAGAAGTTAAAATGCAGTTTTACTAAAACTATTCAAAGAGTCCGTGGACTGATAACAGTATACTGGAAGTATATAAAGATTCATTTCAAATTATTCCCAAAACTAATTATAATTCGACTTACAAAATGGGCTGACAAGAACGAAAGATTTTACATATAAAGATAATTGACAATCAATTCGGATTTAAAAAGAAAAATCAAGTATTGACTGTATTTATATCTTACATGCTCTTTATTTCTAAAACTCTTGCTCAAAAGAAAAAAAATGATATAAGTAATCTTTCGCGATTGGGAAAAAATGTATGACAAAAGTGGGGAATTTTTGGCAACACCTTATGGATGCGAATATTAGCACAATATTTGTATTAGCTATAAAGTCAATGTACTCAGCAGCTAAATCGTTTGTATGGTATATCTCGACTAGCTTTATAAATTCAAATATTGGAGTTATGCAATGAGACCTCGGCAGTAGCATTTTTATCTCATCTATTTAAACGATATTGTTAAAGTGATAATATACACTTAACGAAACTTATAAGTACTCCGATTTCAAACTTGCAGGAAAACTCCGGTTTTCAAAATATATACCAAATCAATGTTGAAAATGTGTACTGACCCTACTTTCCGACTGCATGAATGTTTTTAAAACAAAATCAATCATCCGGAACGCAATATGGCGGTCACATGCAAAAACCCGAAAATGGGCACGTGCATTTCGTGCAAGATGCCCACATTGTGTATTTTGATGCAAATTGTTAGTTTATTGATGTGCCTAACATAAAAACACAAAATGGCCCGAATGTCGCTGCAACAAAGAGGAATTGTCATTTGGGCTATTACAGGGCGGCGCATCGCATGCAGAGGTATGAATTGACTAAACTTGAAGGTATTTGATTTTTTTTTACAATGGTGTTCTCAGTTACTGATTTTCTGTTAAGTTTGAGTTATTGTAAAATGCATTTACTATTTTAAAATGATGATACTATGATTAAAGTTTATACAGTATCGACTTAGACTAGTTATAGTAATTCTAACACAATATAATAAAAAATTGGTCGGAGTACTTATAAGTTTCGTTTAGTGTAGATGTTACTGGAAAAATGAACATTGGCAACTTTTAATTATTTTATTACTTTTAGTCGATGACGCAGTTATTTTTGCTCACGACAAAATCCATTCATTCACTTTTGAACGATACAGAAGAATATAGCAATATGGCGCTTACGTTTAAATATAAGGAAAACAAAAACTACAATGTTTAATAAAGACATTCATAATAAAATTTTACTAAATTTGATTTTTATCCATATAACAATTTTAAATATATATAGAATTAGTAGGTTCTTTTAAATATTTGGGTGTCCGTGTACATGAAAATTGCAACTTGAGCCGAATACAAAAGCGAGAAGCCCAGTACGGTTGTAGTCATTGGATAATTTGTTCATTGATTTTAACAGCTTAATTTACAACTTGCCAATCACGGTTATTTTGTAGATGCATCGCAGTTGCTTCTACGTTAAATTACGCTGCTGAAATCTTGGGTCATCACGTCGGACCTGATGTTGAACAAATTCACTCCAAATTCTATAGAAAGGTATCTGTCAAACGCTCTACAAATTTAGACGTTTTTAACGGCGACTTAGCTAGAATCCCGATGAGCATTATATTCATACACAATAAATTATTATAAAATATCGGATAAAACTATTGATATGCAAGGAAGAATGACTTCTTCTTTTAAATCTATCTCACGCTTAACGAAACACCGCATATAGTAAATGAAATTTGGCTTATTAAACTAAAATTATACTTAATAGAATATGGACTTTCGTATACTGCCGAAATTTTGCTGCCCCTTTAACTTTGAAACACCTCGCAGATTATTCCTGGGAGACTGACGGAAATAGCTTATACGTTGCTATTATCCGCTGGTGTAATTCGTTTAGTCAGAAATTCCTACGTTCCCGCCATTTAAACAATTTAAGAAATGTTCCAAAGCTGCAAAAACACCTTTCGCATACTTCTGAAGCTAACTTGTATATGTTGCTATTGACCGATTCAATTGTGAATTTGGTTCAAGAATTATATTCAAATATTTCAAACCTTCACTTAATAATCAATTATGAAAAAGTAATTCGAGAAATAAAAATTATAATTAAAGACTTCTGCTAGTTGTTTTTGTTTTGTTTGTATGTTTCTTTTTCGCCTTTTTCCAAAAGTATTTCAGTCATATAGGCGGGTAGTCTCCTAATCATCGTTCCTGGAGAGTTACAACAGTACTAGACAACCTTCCTCAGCGCTAAACTACCAAAGCATCTCCCGGGGATCGAACCCTAGCCAGAGAGGTAACTGGATTAGAAGTCATCGACTCTAACCACTCGACCAAGGAGGCTTTTACATTCTGCTAGTGTAAGATGAATGAAAATAACATAATATAATTTATTTAAACTTTGCACGATCTAAGAATATGATAACATGAAACAGCTGGGGTCGCCGGGCTAAAAGCATACGCCTTTAAAGAAATATTCTTTTTTTTGTCACCAAAATTTTAATTGAAGTTATTTCTGTAAACCAAAATGTATGTATAACACGTGGCAATTCAGCCGTAATGTCCAATTGTCCAATCACTGTTAACGTAATTTATTTTCTAAATCGCTCTGCTTAACCGAAAAAAAAAATTTATCACCTAATAGGAGTTGTGAAACCTTCAGTCTTAGGCAGAATAAACAACAACTCTCAAGTAGGATAAAGGCCTTCGCATTGTTTCAATATCGTTGTATACAAATCAATACAAATAATAACTGGTATTTCTGTGAGTTAGATGGATCCATATATCATAATCTCTGGACATGCAATCATGGAAGCTCACAACCTGCGGAAAAAACTATTATATCGATAATTTACAAGTTGATTCAAACAAACAAACACTAAAGTCTTTTTCGCTAACAACCAACCAATGGATGCGAAAATATGGCTTAATAAAACATTGCTTTGGGGTGGGCGGGTGGGATACGTATGTGTTCAATGCAATGCGAAGTCCTCGAGTGGCGATATACCCGCCTTTCAATTATGTATCCATATCAATAACGGCGAGCACGAAATATTCGTGCTAACTATGATATACCTCACTTAACCGGACAATTATAACTCTTAACCTGCAATAAAATCATAAATATGTTGAAGGGCTATTTGGACATCTATCAAAACGTTTTAAATAGAAAAAGCCAGGCGACATTGCTGACAGCCCAGTCCGTTCATACCCTTATTTCTTTAAGATTAAAACAATAGTCGTAAAATGGATTTTAGAAATAAACTTATTTTCGCTAACTGTTGTTCCATGATAATCCCGAGGACGACGTCCCTGCTGTACAAAAATTCTCACTGGAATTATTGAAAAACGTTCTTGAAGTACCGAACGCACGTGAAACTCTAACAATAAAGAGTGCTCACAGGATTGCGAATACGACGTAAACAAAACAAGACCCGTAGTGATTATGTTTTTACCACTTTTCGGACAAGATTCATATTAAACAGACAACACACGAAATGTTGAACAAATACAATGATGTCGTTAAACCACCTTCAAATAGTGAGGCGTCAACAACACGACACCTACACTTCCCCATTAACCAATCGTAGTAAGCGACATATTCCCGAAATATTGTCAGGATAGCAGAAAATTGTTACTTCCGGCTATGATAAATGCACAGAAAATGGGAAACTGGCTTATTTTTCACATGATTAACTGTTTAAGGACAATTAAATGTGCTTTGTTGAGACAATTCAATCTTCGGTATAAAGCCTGAGCTGGGACAGTAGCTTTTCCTTTATGGAATATTCCAGTTTTAAAGTCAAAACTTTATGATCCGTCCTTTTTAACTTTGTTCAAGATTTTGATATTTTGCTACTCATCGAAACATAAATTAATTTTTGATGATGTTAAAATCGATAGGCAGTGTTTTGTATATTTCAAGGACAGGATTTCTAATGCGATACAATTATTACATTCCGAAAATTCATTTTATGTGTGCTTATCTGATGTACATGTTACTTTGTATGAAGAACATGGTAGAATTACCTGGGGTTGTTCACAAATTGAAAACTTTTAAACTACTACAGAGCAAACGTAATAAAGTTAAGGATATAAATGACAAGCATATACTATTTATCAGCGTATGGCGGCTATTTCTGATACTGTTTATGATATGCCATTTTCATGTTCTGGTAAAACTTTTGATTATCGTTCTATACTGAAATTAAATCGTTTTGGCAAAACAATGACTATAAAAAAGCTCGACACGATTTTTATGATTCGAAAGGGAAATTTTAAATTATTCAGAAGAAACCAAATCATTTATGTTTAAGTGTAAAAATAACTTTATTAAAGTTTAAAGGTCGCCAAAATTTAACAAAGAAAAAAAGCAATTTGTCCAATGTCAGTAAAAAAAATTCCCACGCAAATTATGAAAATTGTTAAAAAATCTTTAAAACATTGTAGTTCCAGTATAAGTTTAGATGAATTAAAAAAACAATACCAAACAATATCTAATGCGTCTGATTTTCAATTAATTGGCGAATTTCCATAGACGGAGCGTGACAAAGTTATTAAAATGTATTTGCTAGAGAAAGACATGCCAGTAGCTTGAAGAAAAATGAAAGTACAATATCAACTTTGAAGCATTATAAATCGTCGCTCTAATTCGAGAGTGATTTAACTCCAATTTCGGTAAAAATGAGCGTCAGGTATCAAAACGTTCGTAATTTTTAGCTGTATCTTATGGTAAGAACAACATCACTGTGGCGATATATTGAACGGGTCAGAACAAATTGCAATAAAAATAATGTTCATAATATCGTAACTTCTGAACAAATAGTTTATTAAGATTAAAGTCACTTGATACTGTCTTGACAAAATGACAGATTTTTTAAGGTATGAGAAATTATTTTTTACGTTTTATTTCAAAGAAAATAAACAACAAATAGTCAAATTTCATTAAAAATTCCCCTCGAAATCCTGGAAATTTGTTAAAACGTTTAAACACTTAAAACGTTTTCCAACACTTTCTGACCGCAAAAAAATAAAGATAATTGGTAATATAGAAGCAGTAAAAACAAAAAAGATCCACGGATGCTTCAATAATGATTTTAAGTCGTATCTAGGAGAAAGGTATGTTTTGCAAAATCTGTGAACAGATTTGTCAGCCATTCGGATGAATGTTTTTGGAAAATTCTTTTTTGCAGTTCGCACAGCTAGAGGGGATTTCTACAAAAGAACAGTTATATATCGAAAAGACATGGAAATAACCGATGTTTTAGAGAAGAGTGGTAAACATTAGGACATTGTAAATGACGTTCAATACAAGAAATTACAATTGGCGTTCAAATCCATGCTGGCCATGCTTAAAGATGAAGGCAAAAGTGGTTCGGATATCATTCACCGTTGGAAACAGCCCTAAGCAAGCTGTACTCGTACCTCACGGAAGACTTGTAAAATCCAGAAATATTACAGGTAATTATAGGAGTATAATTTTATGATATTATGATCTCAACTCTGCGTACATGTTTTTAACTATATTAAACTAACCTCATACTAACCAGTACATGTGTAGGTCATTTGTGAATATGAAAAAATATAAAAGGAAGAATAAAGAAAAAAACATCTTGCTTTATGCAGAAGGGAGCCTCAGTATCTTCATCAAAACTGATAATCATCAAGATGATACAAATACTGCGAAAGGTCATATGCAAGAGATCAAAGATATATTTTTATATGCCGAATCAATACTGCATTAAAAATGTTTGACATTTAAAATTTTAGATATGATAAATTACACAATATTTTTAGAAAGGTAAATTACACATTGCAAAGATTATACATGTTATTATAAAGATAATGGATACACAATTTTTATGTTGATAGACACTTTCTACACAATGCAAATTAAAAAGGAGGGATTTCAGTTCATCTCCCATTTGTCCTCGTGATTTGCATTTACATGAACTTTATATTGGGGTTTAATGTTTGAATAATATGTAAAATACTGGTGTTAATATTTCAGACAGCATCCTGTGTCCAGTACGGTCATTTGTTGAGTAAAAGCGTCAGCTGAATTCAGAGTGTTCATATCTGTTCCAGAGAGTAAACACAAATTGGAATAGTATAAAGAATTTAACAATGCGCCAATAGGATATAACACGCTCGGTATTTATCTTTCGTATATAATATATTTGAGAAAAATATGGAATATTTTCACAAAACAAGATGACATTTTAGAAGCTTTTCTCGGTTTATTAAAGTTAAATTAACCAGATAATTTTGAAGTTTTTTTATTTATAAATCTCAATTATAATAATTGTCAAAATCATAAGTATTTAGCAAAATAAATTTGCATATCTTAACATATATTTTTGAATCTTTCAGGAACTATGATGCAGACATTGAGTAAGAAGGTGGATTTATCAGTGACATATTCTAACCACACTGTACGAGCAACTTGAGTGCACTTGATTGATGAGGGCATATAATGAGTGTGACTGGCCATGAAACTGAAACAAGCTTGAAGACATATTCAGGACATAATGATAACAGCACAAAAAAGAATATCAAACACAATTAGTGATGAACGCAAAGGTCCATCCATTAAGAAAAAATCAATTGCTGCCACATAAATCCTTTCTTTGGAAAAAGAAAATGTCTCTTCGATGAGTAACGTAATCAAAATGATTAATCTGGCACAATGTCAAATGATGATGATTTTGATTACTTTCTCGGGAGTTTAGACTGTAACAACAACCCTACTTCACATTATCCTGTGCAACCACTGCAGTGGTTATTTACCCACGATTTATTCGTACCAGACAATCCCCTATCCAGCAACCTCTGCAGCAAAATATTAATTCCCCAATGACACATAATACCCACGGTAGTTATATTATAGGGTTTCAGCTAATAATGCCTTCAATCGCTTGAAAAAATGCAACTATTTACATCAATTATGATATGTATAAAAAGTGACTTTATGCAGCTACCGTTTTGTTAAATAATAGTTAAATTGCAAAATAGCACAATCCGATTTCTAATTTTTAGTAATAGTACATTTATGTTAGAAATCACTATGATATTTGGCTATTGTGATACATGTTTTTATTTATTTATTTATTTTTCTATTTATTTTTTGTTATTTGTTTCATGTTTTGTAACAAATATTAAATTTACAGTTTTACAGGTGTTTTGTGTTTTTAATAATCTTAGACATATATTTAAACAATAACTGACAAGTCAACTTTTTAATATGACACTATTCATACGATAAAACAGTTACTAACTAGTAGGCCATTAAATATGATGTGATATTCACCGGCAATAAGTCATATTGAACTCAGTTATTGCCTCGACCAATATGACATCACATCAGATTCAATGGCTAACTAGTCAATAATTGTAAAATATATATCTACCAAGAAGACACGAAAGTGCCATTCCAAGAAAAGCGTAATATTGCCCCCAAATAAAACACGGCGTGTGCCCTAAACGAGAAAACAATGGGTGAAACTAAATAAATTGGAATTTTGAAAGGGAATCAGAGGTTATAAAGCCTGCATATCACAGATAAGACGCCAAAAGACAACTTTAAAAAGCAGGCCACATATCCCAAGGGTGATTCAACAGTATTCAAGTGAGGAATACTGGAACCGACCTTACAAAAAATCGTATAAATTTATAGCGTGAACAAAAATATCTATAACAATAGCCAGTTTGGATTTCATGATGAGCGGTCTACATAGCCTAAGTTGACTTCATGCTATTATTCAGAAGGGTATTTAAGTAAAAAAATCCATTTATGTAAATTACTTACCCTTGCGATATAATTTTAAATTAATATCCTTTGTTCCTATTTCTAAATTCTGTGCCCCTTATTTTAATTTGTGTTTATTAAAGTTCACACTTAATTGTAAATTATGTTGTGCATTTCCGATATAAATTATATTATGTGCCGATTTCTTAACTAAATGTTCACGTTTGTAAATCACTCTTGTTGTGCAAAACGTAATAATTGTCATAATATATTTGACAACTCGAAATGTAATTGATTTAACGTCCGATAGTCTGTGTACAAATTTCTAATTCCTTTTATAGAAAACTAAGACTTTTTTATCTTTTCTTATATTTCTGTGGCAATTCGTTGTTGTTTTTTCTATTTTTATATGAAATTTATTGTTTATAATTCAATGTTTACGTAAACAAAGAATATAATGTTTTTTTCAAAACTTTAAAGTTAACTTTTCGAAATTAATAGATGAAAATTTTAACTTTTAAATTTAGAATTAAGACTGTTATGGGACTTTACAATCATGCTATAGAAATAGATTATGCAGCTCCCCTAACATCATGAAATGGTTCAGCACTTACAAAATATTTATAATACATTTTGCATTTAGGATTTGTGTGACAAAATGATATGTTTCACACTATTGATCATCTAAAATTCCATACAATCATATAAGAAAATGTCACATAGAAATTGGAAACTATGTCAAAGAATATTAGAATTAAAATTTGTCATAGTATCCATTTAAATATTAGATATGTACATACAAAAATGAGTCATTTACATTAATGGATTTCACTACACAATCTAAGAAAAAGTCATTTACATAAATGGATTTTAATTTACAAGCAAGAATAAGTAAAGTTCCATAATGGTGGATACCCCCTTCCATAGTCACCATCGTATCATCGTGTTTCGCCATCGAATTATCGTATTGTCACCATCATACTGTCATACTTTCCTTTTTCCTCAAAACAATGTACTGGCCCGAACGGAACACCATTGTTTTCAGCGTATTTTGAAAAAACCAGCAAATATCTTCTTCATTCGAAAGATACTTTGGACAAGGAGGTCATAAAAACTGTGTGATACTAGTATTTAAGATTTTTGAAGTTGTTATTTATTTTTGTTTTTAGTTATGGCGCTTGAAGAAAGATTTTACAGGAGGTGGTTTTGCAACTTTCGAGCCAGACACTTACAATATTGTTCAATATATCTACATGTGCTGCGACTCAAAGACTGACATACATCTGTGTCATCTTTTTTTGTGAAATGAATCCGCCTGATGACTGTTCTAGATTTCAACCTGCGGACGAACCCGTTAGCAGACACAAGCGTTCACTCTTTGGTGTCTGGAACAGTGGGGCTGGCAAATTATATTTAAACGATTTGTATATGATTGTTTTACTTGTATTCGTACAGATAATTAACTAACAAAAACATTATACGTTGATGCGACGTTTTCATTACAGAAAGAAATGTATTTATTTTTTGAAAGAATTGAAATTAAATTTTGTTTAGTGAGATAAAAGAAGTCTTTTGAAAAAAAATGAAAACATTTATTTACATAATATGACAGCTTTCAAAATCTTTTTACCATTGGACAAATGGTCTCTGTCTTAAAAATATAGATTCGTCCGTGTAGTGAAAGTGAATACTTGTTCTTTTTTACTTAATATGGATTTAGTTACCAAGAAATTGCATTTCTAGTACTATCAAGATTGCATGTTTAATAAATGAAACTCCGCTGATTTTTGGACATACAAGCACTGGAATTTCAGAAATAACCTTGTTTTTTTTTTAATTTGTGTACCATTTAACGCCTGGAAAAAATACAGACGAAAAAATCATTGATTCATTCCGATTTTTCCAAAATGATTATTTGTAATGTGCAAGTTGACCCGAAAAAAAAGAAAAAAGTCTATAAACGCCTCCACACTATTCATGCTCAGAATTATACAATTATCAATTTAGATTTCATTCTGGTGAATTGACGTTATTTTGTATGCATTACATGGTTTGAACCCCCAGTGGAATTTCTTTACTTCAATTTCATTTATATACAGTTTTCTACCATAGAAACGAATGACACTTTATTTCCACCATTTCAAATTGTTGGTTTTCATTTTCTTACATTGTTTTCTTCATAATATTTAAATAAAATGCTGTAAATCTCAAATGTTGGTATTTTTGTAGGATTAAAAAACAAGCAAGATTATTTCACATAAGAAGACAACTATTGTTCTAATAATAGTTTTTTGTAATTTTAGCAAAGACAAGTTTTGCCGTTTATTGATCCCCGTCAAATTTTGAAAATAGGGTCGGAGAACCATCCCAACTACCCCTTACAAAATCTCTTTGCTAGAAGTGCTCTTTAGAATTTTAAGTACGTTTATGGGGTTTCTGTTTTTAAAACATAGAAGAGAAATACAAACAAATTTATAGAGCATTTTCTTAAAGCAAACATTTTCCAAAGACTTTCTAAAACATACATGTAAAATAAAGTAAAAAATTTTACCTTAATACTTCATTTTAAAAAGATAACCATTTTTTTTGTTTCAACTTATCCTCTTGAGAGTTGCTTCCTATTAACCTTCTCATATTTGTTGGAACAAAAATATTTTCAAGCAAAATTAAAGTGGTATTCTTTTTCATTCAATGTCACGAAAATATTTGAAACATAAATTATGTTTATGAAAATTGTTACATTTCCCCAATATTTACCTACTGTTGTTTTCTTAAAAGTATTGTGCTACAATGTTCAATAGGATTGAAACATGTAATCTTTTTAGTCTAACAATTTTTGTTTTTCTATTAGCAAAAACAAATGAAAAGTGTGTATTTCGAAATGGTGATGTCATTTTGAACACATAGTTATGTCACTTTAATAATATTTTCCCAAACAATACCATGATTTACTTTCTTCAAGTAAGAATAAAACTATCATGCTATATTTATCTGTAAATTTATAAGATACTGAGTTGGTCAAAAGGAATGTAACCATTTTGCAACCATTTTGCATCTATGGACTTTAAGAATGGAACTGTCACATACAATCAATGTACTTAACTATAACTTTAAAAGTTATTATTTCTACGATGAGCAACAATTGGTTGTTGTGTTTTTTTTTATAAAATCATGACAGTCACTTTTAACTTGAATGTCTCTTTAATCTACAAAGAGTAAAATCTACTCAAAAATAGATATAAATACAGAACAAAATACAGAAGGCAACTAATACATTTAATTATAAAGAGATAACATGTACTGTGTGATCGTCATTTAAGCTTATCATTACTTTTTCTTAAACATAATAAACAGAGCCAACAATTTGCTTTAAACTATGATATTTTACCAGAAAGGAAGAGGGATCGGGGTTGGAGAGAGGGGGAATTGAGGGTGAGGGAGGAAAAGGGGGAAATAAGGAAGATATTGTGGTGCACCGCTTAATTACACTTACAGTTATTGTCCCTTTCTTTACGTATTATACGGTTTTATTTACATGCGATAAGAATCAAACTGTAATAGTTGAGTATCCAAATGCCTTTAACTGTAACCTCTATTTCATTTTTATCAAGTATTTTACTATTAAATGACTCAAGATATCGTGTATTAATGTTTTATCAATGTTTGTTTATCATATTAGTTATAAAATTTCCGCCATCTTGTATGTTAGCATTCGTGAAGCCATCATTGTATTTGATTTATGAAGTCATCGTTTTGTTTTTTTACGATCTGAGGTCCATTAGGATTTGTAGGATTCATCTAGTTTTTCTCACTACACGTTCCCCGCTACCTTATTGTGTTACATAAATAAAGTTTGTATTATCATATATGTTTTGCACTTATTTATTACTGTGCGTTTAGGACAATTATTAAGTGACGCGGTGGTCAAGTCCACTTTAACGGTGTTAAACAGTTATCATATTGTGTTTAATATCTTAAGTCAAGCAGACTTGCCATATAAATTAAAATATCGACAAATTTACCAACTGGCGACGTAACACAGTAGGTAAAGTTGTGTGGTAAATTTTTAGTTACATGTCAATGCAAGACAGGTCCCATTTTTTTTGTATAATTATCAATCGATTAAGAATTTCTTTTTTTTCTTGTAAAAATTATTAGCGCTGTGTTATTTTCTATTAACTTCTCATTTCACTTTTTTTTAAAGTTGCTATATCTAGCAAGTTAGTGCAACCTGATACGGAATGCATACATGTACATAAATTGTTTCAACTATAGTTAAGTTGGCACGAAAAACTTATGCACTGCAAAAGTACTACTAATATATATTACACACTACACAGAATAAAAATTATTATTTCCGTTATATATAAATTATTCGAAATTATAACAAAACTGCCTTTACATTCCAATTAATTTGCATCTCATGTAAAAATAAAAATAGGGAAAGAAAAAGGGAAAAAAAGGTTTGACAACTTGTGTGGCTCGAACTCATGATACAATTTAATATGTATGGCATGCTAGTGACTTAACCAACTTTGCCATCGAGACTTTTCAAATTCTATTTCTGATTTTGAATCATATTCACTTCTAAATACCCTGTTTTACCTATTCAGACAAAGACTGTTAACTTTTGTGTACACAAAAATTGCAACGTCACTCTCACACTATCATAGCGACACAGTACGTATGGTAAATATTATTTTATGCTGTTTTACTGAAATTACCTTTAGTGTGGGAGGTGTGGGGGGATCCGATAAAACTCCTTTCGTGTACTTTGTCCAACAAGTTCCTACTGTGTTTGATACCGTGGGAAATTTTGCGTTTTGATGTGGGAACGACACTCGGCAACTCTTTAAAGTAGGCTAGTTAAACTTTATAGAAAACGCTGATTATTTTTAACTTTTGTAAAGATTTAAACTAAGAATACAGTTTAAAGATCAAAACATCATTATCCATTTCTAGATTATATAATTTAGTACCTCTAGATATTTCTATTTTTCCTTAAAATATTATTTTATTCATTTCGTTGCCGACACCTCCCCAAATACAGAGATTTTATAAAGTTAAATAATTTTTCGTGATTGGATTTATCTTGAGATTTGTATTCTGTTGCTTAAGTTTACTGCATCATTTTTGCTCAAGAAATATTGAAAATAAAATCATAAAAAAATTGAAAGTGTATTTATTTATTGTATTAACAAAATTTCTTCTATAAACTAGTCTATAAACAATGTCCTGTCTTTATCAGCATCGAGGTGATTATCTACGTCTGTCCATGTGTCCGTCTTAAAGAGTATGTGAGATTCGCCTATACAATACATGTACTACTCAAATAAAAGAAAGTATAATAAAAATCCCCGTTTAAAAGAGAGATAGATCTACATCGAACAACAAATAGTGTCATATGAAAGCCAGCAGACAACTATCGGCTCAACATATAAAGTAATCGCATATAGTCCATTTAATAACATTTAATTTCATCAGTGAGTCCAATGATTGAGCGCTACCAAACATAAATAAATCAGAAGTGTCTCGCAATAATATCAAATAAAAGGTTATTGGTGTAAACTCCTTTGGCTTTCGTATCTGCTGTTAAAAAACATATCTTTAAACAATGATTTGGGTTGTTGGAAGGCTCCATACATTTCAATTTTACCAAATGCATAGTCTAAATATATAAAAGATGGCTAAGCAAAAGAAAATTAATATCCTGAACTATATTGAAAGACTTTATTATTATTATACTTCTCCAATATCTTTTAAAACAACTCATATTTTGAAGTTTGTTTAGCAGTATATTTTTTAATCTTATAGTTAACAACTACTACTAGTTAATTCTTAATGTTTTCCAGATAAGGATAACATTTTCTTAATGCTACTGTAATATATACATATGATATATGACTTTTTGCAATCAAAATTATTTTGTTTAAAACAAAATCAAGGTTGTCCTTCGAGATCATTGATGCCAGCACTATTAAGTGTTGATAATTGAGGACAGCTCAAGCCGGTGCTAGGGGGCGTGAGAGATCGTGTACTCATTCATTATCCCTCATGTACAGACTCAATCAAACCGAGTCTGCAATTCTTATGTAATTTTGTTGTGATTTCTGCTTCCGAATAATCACTTTGTTTCCAGATTATTGTACTGCCAAATAAGATAATTGTTACAAGCCAATTATGGAAATCATTATTACATTTCTCTTTAACATAATTTTGGACTTGTAACCAGAATTGTTTTATTATTTGGCAATCGCAAATCAGGTGGAACAAATTTTCTGACTCATTTTGGCAAAATGTGAAGATATCATCATCGATAATATTCATTTTTAAGCAAACAGTTTGTTGCATGAATTCGATGGTTGATTCTAAATTGTAACCATATGATTTTTTGATATTTCGTATATCTATGAACCATATCATATAATGAACTATTTTGAAAAAAAGAAAGGTCAGAAAAAGTCGTCAAATTATCTTTCCATATTTGTAAAGAGTATGGATA
The DNA here is from genome assembly GCF_026571515.1 of Ruditapes philippinarum. Taxonomy (NCBI): domain Eukaryota; kingdom Metazoa; phylum Mollusca; class Bivalvia; order Venerida; family Veneridae; genus Ruditapes; species Ruditapes philippinarum. The sequence goes on along the minus strand of NW_026864835.1, from coordinate 39,670 downwards.
CTATGTTGTATTTTGAAGTGGTTTATAAATAGATCTACAACCTTTTTTCTTTATTTAAAAGTATCAGGCTATGAGGGATGTGGAAAAACTAGTTGAGCTTCTGGGGCAAATAAAAAATATTTTTAACTTTATTAACTCCTAGGTATTTTTAAGGCATTCACAATACACCTATATTCTAAAATAGATAAATAAAGAATCCCTAAAGAAAGCCCAACACGGCAAAATTGGAAATGTTGCAGGCTCGGTTTGATTGAGCCTGTTCATGGACGGTACTGGAAAGTGCAAGTTACAGTCCATGCCCCTTAGCACCGGCTTAAGCAGAAAATTACTTCTGATATTTTAGGTTGCAGTAAACTCATTATTAGAATAATATTCACCATCTTCATTGAAGAGGTCTCCTAAAAACAAGATTCCTCTTGAAAATACCAACTTTAATTCCTGGGCTTTTCCATATATGAACTGAACAACAGTGTTTGCTGTGTTCATGTTTTAAGTTTACAGAAAAGGTAGAATAACTGTATAAAAATCTGGAAAAAAGTGATCCCTTGGAAGCATTAATCACAACAAAATTACATAAGAATTGCAGACTTTCCAAACATCTTTCCAAAATGGATTTATATCTTGATGAAGTTTTGACTTAATAATGTCTGTACCAAATTTTAATATTTGACTTATGAAGGGACATGCACCATCGATTAAACTACTGAATTCGCTATTTGAGTTGATCAGTCTTGAACAGGCTCAATCATTTTGTTGTGTTGGACTTTCTTTAGGGATTCTGTTTTTCTCTTTAGACTATTAATAAATTTTCTCAAATCTACCATTTCGAGTCCTCCATACTTGAAGTCCTGTTTTGTGGTTTACATGGGTCATAGTAATTTTTCTGCCGTCTTCACTAAAATTATCAAACGGTTTATTAAAAGAGGTTATGACCCAATTACTTTAAGGCATACTGCATGTTTGGTGTTCAACCCTTTTACAGTTGGACGCTACGCTTTCCTCTTTTGATTACATCTGACGGACCAAGTGGGAGACTCTATGATGGACAGTTCTTAAAGCCCTTTGGGACTGAATTGTCTTAATGTTCGTCTTCTGCCTTGCTTCGTCGGGCCCTTGTAGGTGATTTTCTTGTTGCTCTGCCTTCCTTTAAGGCATCGAGTACTTTGGTAGTGGTCATTAGGCTGTAACTTTTTCTACATATTTACATAATTTTGAATGTGTTTTATTTATTTCGTCCAATGTAACCATGTCCATTGGTAGAATTTCACTTGGCGGGGATTTGGTAGTGGTCATTAGGCTGTAACTTTTTCTACATATTTACATAATTTTGAATGTGTTTTATTAATTTCGTCCAATGTAACCATGTCCATTGGTAGAATTTCACTTGGCGGGGATTAATTTTATATACATTTTCGTGTCATTCAGTAACATATTGGTGCTAAGAGTGAGGTTTGGCGCGCCTAAAACCGGTTTAAACTCCCCGTTCCAAGGCGGTACAGGTATGCCCCCCCCCCGTCTTCCATTTTTAATCCCCCACATTTCACCGTACAGCCCTTTTCCCTTTCATTCCCTTATGGGCCTGTTTTTGTTTATATCATTTCACATTACATGTCCCACTCCATTCGCCCTTGTGTTCACTCTAGGTTTTTGTTTGGTGCCCTCTGGATGTCCTGCTTGGGTGTGTCCGGGGGCGGCGTCCTGTGAACGTTGCCTTTGCCTTGTTGGTCTTTATTCTAGTTATTTTTTTCTTTTTTTTAACTTTGTCATGAGTTTCATTCCATAGAAATTTAAAGAATAAGTTTTGAATTAAATTGATTTTGACTAAAGAAGGATTTGGAATACTTAATTAAAATCAGATAATTTAGTATTGCTAAAGCAAGGGCTTTAATAACTAGAACTTTACCTATTGGCAAAAGGATTCTATTTGTCCAATTTGCAAATAGATTTTTAATTTCTTCAATTTTTTAATCATAGTTTAAGTCTACTATTTCTTAGAGATTTTTAGAAAATTTGACCCCAAGAACAGTAAAAACTTCACCATTCATGCCAGATTATATTCTGGGAAAATAATTGTGTTACTATTTTTACTTGACCCAATCCATATTGCTTTAGTTTTCTCTGTATTTATATTCAGTCCTGAAACACTAACATAAAATTTTAATGTCAACTTTATGTTCTGTAAAGAGTTTTGCCCTGTCCTTTTTTTTTGTTTGGGGTCCGCCTGGGCTCCTTGCCACTGGTTATTGTTGCTGGGTCATATGGGGATTGCGTTCATTGAACGCCGCCTTTCCTTGTTGATCTTGTTTATCATATTTTGTACCATTCAAAAACAAACATATGTCATCAGCATACTGTATTTTTTATAATATTTACTCTGGATTATAATGTCTTTAATATTTTTTTTTATTATTCCTAATTAGAATTGAAAGTATCTCAGCCATAAAAGACAGGTAGGGTTACAGAGCATCCCTTTCGCGGCATCTTCTATGAAGAAAGAACCAATCAGACATGTGTCCGTTCACAATGACACACGGATCTTTATTTGGAAGAAACAATTTGATCAATTTACGTATAGATGGACCAAAGTTAAAGAACTCTTAGACTTTGTGCACGAAATTCCATGATACAGGGTGTAAAGTAGCAGCAAAGTCAATCAGAAGAAGTAAACCAAGGATATTATTCTGTATAAAACAAAATGTCATGCAACATATTAATATTAGATGCCATTAATCGACCTGTTTGGTATTCATTAATGACATTTGCTAAAATATTTTTTCAAACGAAATGCAACTGAAGCAGAAGCAATTTTATTTGCCATTTCAAACGGGATATAGACCTCCATTTTTTTTAAAAAATATCTTGATTTCCTTTAGCTGTGACCCCTTGTTTTTGCGTAAATGATTATTCTCCTGTTGCATAGGCATAACTTATAGATCTTACCAAGAAAACATTTCCTTGTATGTCTGAGTTCTCTCAATGGACTGCTTGATTGTTACTGAGAGTTTCGGAATATCAAAATGATCCATAGTATTTTTAGAGATATAGCCTTTGTCTCTTTTAACTAGTGCACGTTTTCATAGTGACGTTTTGTCTCTAAAAGAATTTCATTTTGTGATTTTAAATGTTGACCTTTTTCTGAAATGCTTAGAAACATAGTTTCTGTTTTCTAGATAACAGAAATACTGTGTGGGCTTTTCTCTTTCATGTGGCCATTTGCTATTGATTTAGATCTAATGAAAATACCATTCATTTTTTTTTACTTCTGAGAGTTCTTTTTGTTTGTTTCTAGAATATGAAAAACAAGATCAACAAGGAAAGGCGGCGTTCAATGAACGCAACCCCCATATGACCCAGCAACAGAAGTTGGAAATTTCTATAAGTATCTTTTTCAAATTTTTCAATTTCATTCATAATGGTTTCTTCCTTTTTTGTCTCTAATGATTTTTACATAAAGCAAGGCTTATTGTTATACCTGTAATGTTTAATAAGAGAATTTCAAAGCACAACTGATCATTTATATTGAAAAGCAAGCCTTGTGAAGGGATATTATCTACCTCATGTATATTGTCTTGTTGGTCAGCTATGTACTGTATTCTCTCGCCTTTTTTTCTAAACCATGTGTATTTTCTTTTTTCAATATTATTCTCTCGCCGCTGGCTCTTGTTGGTGGATCGTGTGGGGATTGCGTTTATTGAACGCCGCCTTTTCTTGTTCATCTTGTGTATCTTACTTTATGCTAACAACCGTGTTGTCTGAGCCGTGACTGTGGCGGCTGTAAAAAGTCTCCCCGTACATGCAATCAATGTTGTTTTCATCCTCAAACTTAAGGATTTTTCGGCGTTCAGTGTTGGTGTCCCCCTCCTTGACGCTGGCTCTTGTTGCTTGATCGTGTGGGGGTTGCGTTTATTGCACGCTGTCTGTCCTTTTTGATCTTGTGTATCATATTTTGTATCTTGAAATTTTTTAAGTTTACAGCATTTGCAAAGAAATAGCAATATTGCTCCATACGCATACTTCATAAGTAATCAAGGGTCATAACTCTGTAATGAAGGGTCTGGAAGCCAAAACTATGTAAATCTCCTTTTGGTATTAATGGTTGCCATAAAGTTTAATTAAATTCCAGCCAGTAAGTGCAGAGAATTTTCGCAGAAACAGTTATTTCTCTATATACATACTGCATAATTAATCAAGTGCCATTACTATGAGTTAAAGTGTCTGACAGGAACAAGGCGGTGATATGCGCATCTCCTCTTTGTATTGAAAGTTCGCTCTATATGCATTTTGCATAGCTAATCAAGGTCCATAACTCTTAGTTAAAGTGTCTGACCAGAACAAACAAACTATATGCGCATCTCCTCTTGATATGGATGATTCCCATAAACTTTAGTTAAATGCCAACCAGTAATTGCAGAGAAGTTGTGAGTAAACGAATATTGTTTTATATACATACTGTTGTAGTATTTCAATATGGTACTTGAAACAATCATTATGTTATGTTTGTAATATTATCGTGAGAACTCAACATTTTTACAATCGCGAAAGTACATTACTTTCATGAATATTGTGTCTCAAACACAGAAGTAAATAACAAAACATTATCGTGAACAACTATCACCACTAGAAGTATTTCTTGACACCATTATTTACATCTACAATTGCATTCATCTTACTCAGAAATCTTTGTGATTACAATTTGACAGTGAAAACGGCATTTTTGTGTCAGTTGACTTTGGCTCAATCAAACCGAGCCTGCAACATTTTCAATTTTGCCGTGTTTGGCTTTCTTAAGGGATTCTGTTTTTATCTATTTTGCTAGTGTGAAAAGTACAATCAAAGGTATCAGACAGCAATAAATATCCAATAGCACCTGTTCGGGACACCTATTCTAAATTTGTAACTCTCATATTGTTTACTTTGTTTGTTTACTTTTATAAATGAAGAATTCTAAATCTAAAACTAGGCTGCGGATCATTTAATTTTAGTGTATTGATAAACTTTTGTGACGTAAACCGTCCACAGCTCTCTCCGTGAATCTGATTGGTTCGTAACATTCCGTAGTCTATTTTAATAGGAGACACAGACTCCGTACCATTAAAGTAACCCGCATTTTCCAAAGGAACTGAATTCTTACGCAATTGTCTATATATTATGCGTCGCAAAGCATTCTGTGGCTTACTGATGATTAAAGGGTTGATACATTAGTTTACATTCTATGCAATCCGCATACATTTACTTCGCAGACACAACAGCATTTGTTATGTGAGTAATATCCTCATCAATTTTAACGTTATATAGTGCTAACGTTTCCACGCCATCCCTGACAACGACACTCGGAGACGCCAGCATTTTCATAACAACACTGCATACTTAATCAGGGGCCCTAACTCTAAGTTAAAGTATCTGATCGGAACAAGGCAACGATATGCGCATCTCCTCTTGGTATTGAAGGTTTCCATAAAGTTTCATCGAATTCCAGCCAGTAGTTGCCAAGAAGTAGCGCGGAAACGATTTTTACTCTATATGCATACTGCTTAACTAATCATGGGCCATAACTCTGAGTAAAAGGGTCCGACTGAAACAAGCTCACGATATGCACATCTCCTCTTAGTATTGATGATTCCCATAAAGTTTCGTTAAATTCGGACCAGTAGTTGCAGAGAACTAGGCCGGAAACGAAATTCAGACGGACGGATTGACAGACGGACGGACAACGCCAAAACAATATCCCCCTCCGAATTCCATCGGCGGGGGATAATAACAGTACTATCAATATCAGTATACAAATTGTGAAAATTTAGGCGTGCCTTTTTGATAGAATTTTTTTCTAATATATGATAAACAAGATCAACAAGGAAAGGCGGCGTTCAATGAACGCAACCCCCATATAACCCAGCAACAACAACCAATTGCAAGGAGCCCAGGCGGACCCAAACAAAAACAGGACAGGGCAAAGACAGAGCACGGACAGGTTAAACATTAAATGATAAATAATTTATAACTGATTAGGAATTCAAAGACAATAATAAAAGGCCCACAAAGAGGAAGGAGACCGGGGGAAGGGGATGGGGCAATCAAAGAAACAAAAACCACAGGCAATTGGGAAACCATGTGTATTCTAAACTATGTGTATTCTCTTTTTTCAATATTAGCCTCTCGCCAGCAATCCATCAAGTTATAATCTGACATTATATCAAATACCCTATCATGTATAAAATGTTCTAGTTTGATAATTTAGATAAACGTTTCCATCATTTATGATAAAATCATACTGTCCTGTGCCTCCATTTTGTTTTGTTACTTTTGGAAATTTTATACAAATGGTTACTTTTTGGAAGTTCTGCACTGATGTTCTTATCTTTGTTCTGTTCTGTTCTTTGTTTCTGAAAAGTAAATTAAGCATACCACAAAGAACGGGGTTCAGTAAAATTGAACTCCCAATTCAAAATGAGTATTTAAATAACAAGTTGCGTACTTTCAATGATAAATCAAACACTTCTTTTCCACATTTACATGATTTACATAAGAACATAATATTAAAATAAGAAAAATGGAAAAAAGTAAAATGGAAAAAAAGTTAAAAAAATTGATCCACTGACAGCAATTAAGATTTTAGTAAATTAGTTGCGAAAATTCATTACACTATATTTCAAAGTGTTTAATTTGAGTTTCAATTAACAACTATTCTAGTTATCTTATACGCTGTAAATATGGCGAAACCCTATTCAATGTTCAAATATATTAACCTACCGTAATAGCTCATCAAAACTATTGTAATCATCACATCTGTGAGTTCCCAATAGTCATAATATGGGGCAGCCATTATCAATACAATCTATGTATACCAGAGCTTACGTTTCGCAGTGCGCATGATCATATGAAGTAGGCAGAGCAATTCTAATATTGCCCAATGCTAATGTAAATATATTTAGCCGTAGAGAGTCCCAGAAACAAAGATAAACAAACCTACGTGTTTTAGAACATGTTGTAGACAAAAAAGTAAATATAGGGTAAAAAACAGTGTCACAAACATTTTGGTATGATTAAGAAACAGTCTAAACATTATCCTATGCTAAAATACAGATAGTGAATAAATCTGTTGTTTTTTTAAATGAAATACAAAAATTTTGTTTAGAGTCAATATAATTTTTTAATAAAAGTTCAGTTGAGATTAAACATTCAGTTTACGATGGTATTTAAAATTGTGTGTTCATTGATGTTTCTGGCGAAGAGGAGGGAGACTCCATCGGTTCCACTGACACTTTATCCAGATCACTTAACTGCGAGACCATATGCTTTTTGTTATTCGTCATCAAAGCAATGATCCTGCCTTCATCACTTCATGCAACATTTACTTTACTTTGGAGTGAGAGGCCACGTTTTCTAAGAGTTTGGCGGTCCTCTCGAATTACGTCGTGTGTACCTTTTAGTTTTCATCGAGATCTGATGATATCATGTTTAGCAAATCTTTGAACGAACTTGCAGATGACATGTCTGTTGCCATCTCTGCTAAACGTTCCAATCCTGTGTGCAATATCAACGTCACAGTTTCGAAGCTTAACTCCTTATTTGTCGTTCATTAAAGACAGTACTTTCTGGCAAGTATCAACATTAGTTTCTTATACCAATAAAACTTATGTAATTTCGGCGTGAGTATTGCTCTAAGTCGTTATTTCTTATGTCCAATGAGTATTTTAGCCTCTCTTTCGTGCAGTACTTCCTTCAGCTTTTCACACTTATTTACCGTAGTTTCGTTTTGTTTTCCTAAGGTTTCAGTTTTAGTTTTCAAATCCGACAGTTTATTCCTAAGCTATTCAATTATGAGTTTTAACATTATCCATTACTTCCTTTAGCTTCTGATTTACATTTTCTAATTCTTTATGAACTTCAGATTTGATCGCCCTTTGTACTTCTTTCAGATTTTTGCTTTTTTTTTTTTTTTTTTTTTTTTTTTTTTTTTGCTTTTTTTTGTTGGGGGGGGGTATAAGTTCTTAAAGCTTGTCTAAATGAAGTCTCTCGATGCCAGAGTACTTAGCTTGTCAGACACATTTCTCAAAATATAATGTAATTCATCCTGATCGGTACACGTCTTTAAGTGTTTGTCTAAGATAGGCTAAAAAGGATTCCCACAATTATTTTCTTTCTGCTTGGGCACAGGACTTCAAATGGATGTGTCAACGTCCGTATTATCTTCTATTAATTTAGAAATCAAGGAATTTTTTACCATTTTTAAAAAAACGACAGTGTTACACAATATAAGTATAGTACATATGCTTTACATATATTTTACACTGACCCGTAAAATTCTCACGAAAAAAGCGTGCTATAATCTCACCCGTTTTCCATTGTTTTCTACAAAAAAATCGTTTCAAATCCATTTTCCCAGCTCTAAATACAAAATCATTAACATATACATATTCAACGTAATATCCTTTATCTGACAGAACTATAATTTCAAATTTAGTATTGTTTGGTTGGAACTTGAAATTGGTCAGAAAGATTGTTTTGATAATTTCTAGGTCAAACTTGAATGTGGTTCGTCTTGTGTTAAAACTAGGCCACAGGAGCTAAACATAGGATAATCTTGTAAACACTCTACTGGCAACTGTTTAGATCAAACTATCCTAATGATTGGTTTGAAAGTTTGTTTTGAAGATTTCTAGGTCAAGTATGAAATACGAATAAAACTGATATTTGATTTTTATTCTCTTTGAAGGTACTATTAAGCAATTGAACGGGACACAAGTTGCTCTACTCTGCTCAACATAAATCTATGTAGGAGTGTTAATTTATAATCAATGTTGAATAAGAATGTAATGCAAAATTATATGAAAGTCGTTGAGCGCATAACTTGCCTGCAATATTATCGCAAAAAGAATGTTATTCTTTGGCTGGTATTGTGTGTACATACGGGAGGTAAATCCGAGTTGCACTATAGACGTTTGTTATATGGAAAAATGTGGAGTTGTCTCCCTTAAAAGTTGAAAACCGCAATGATTTTTAGGTTTGGTCAACTTAATGCATTACCTCCTTTTTGAAGAGTATTCAAATAGACTAACTACTGTCAATTGCATTGAAATTGAGGAGCAAGGATTCAAGACCAAGAAGAGGCAACTTTTTTATTATTTTATTTTTACTTTTTAACATTAAGTATGTGTTTCTCGGATCACTCTTGGTAAGAAAAAAGTATTTCATTTTAATCAAAAAAATATTTCCGGTATTTGTTTGGCATAATTATGCCACATTTATTATCAAATATGGTTCCTGATATTTTCAAAGTCTAATATAGTAAACACTAGACGGTAAAAGTATTTCAAGTTTGACCAATTTCAATACTCAGCCAATATACTTTTAAAAAAAAGAGGCAAACTTTGAAAACTTACCTCATTTTGATAAGTCTAGGGATATTTTGAATAAGGCCCGCCAAGTAGGAAAATGGTCTAACAACTTTTTATAATGGGTGGGATAGGGTAACATTTTCATACATATTCAAAGCAATTTTAGAAGAAACAATAGTTTTCCTTGTGCCATTTGTAAGCTGAATGCTATTATTTGTTTCTTAACAATGTTCAATAGGAAAACATTTAGTTAAGTTAAAGTTAAGAAAAATCCTCAGAACTCGTAACGGTAAACTTTCTTTAGATTTTGCATACAGGTGTCCTTTAAGGTATATAACTGACCTATGCTGTCAATTTTATAGTTCCTTATAGTGCCTATTAGCTAGGGGGCGCATACCTTAATGAGACAATGATGAACAAATAAACAAAACTGTAAAACATTCACTATTGCAACTGCTACTCTATATAAGTAGGTAAGTAAGTTACCTTTATACAAGAAAATTAGTATTATACTTGCTTATATATGTATACATGTGTAGTCTAGATATTTTGACGTACCGCGATATTTTTGTTCTAGTTCAGAATCTCGCTTCTAGAGGGGAGATATTGCCCCTACACAAAATAGCATAATATCTTAATGTGAAGTGCATTTAGTTGGACTGACATATGTATCGCTGAACTTCCTCACCATAACAGTGGGAAGTTACATATGTATTACAATAATTTCGACGGTTACAGGGTTATGAAACAGAATTGATGCATTTATTATATCTTGCTTGATGACATCGGAACTTGCATTATGCTGGATCCATTTTGCATTATTTCATTCTAACTCGCGAAGCGTCTAATTCTTTCATTGGGTATTGAAGTTGCACAAGCCATTTATCGTACTGGTTTTTTTAATATTAAAATGTTAATGTCATATACCTTTATGTACAAGCTACTTTCTTTATGTTCTAAACAAACTTTTTACAGCAAGGTTCGTTTTTGTTTTAGTTTTATGTAGAAGTCATTCAAAATCGAATATTTTTTATTTGTTCACCTTTAATTACACGATGGATTTGTCTAAAGTGTGCCTTATATGATTAAGTGCTCGCATGGCAAGATTACTGTTAGCTTTCTCTTATTTCCATTATTCAGTGTTTATGCTAAATAAAACGCGATGTCTGATGCTTTGTGGATCATGTTTGGTCAGCTGACATTGAATATACATAATTTAAACAATGTTTAGCAATTGTGAACTGTTTAGGGGCGAGAACTCTCTTATCGAGATCAACGATTTTTTTCCTCATTTAGCCTATCATCGAAATTTCCCGTACATAAACTGTGGTGACTATACAACGGTATTATTTTGCTTATATACAAATAAGAACCAAGCACTTAATATATAAATTGCACAGAAAAGAATATAAATATAAGTAGAAAAAAAAAATATGCAATTTGATTTAATATATGTATACAGTCAAATAGAAAAATATATCTTCGTGAACATTTATTTAATGGGACAGTTACATAGTCGCGGCTTAGGGCCTGGCGTAAGGGCTGCACCCATCGCCAGCTCAGCCCAGAGATACGTTCAAGAGCTGGAATGGAATTTATACGTGTCAGTTGATGCAATAGTGATCATAATGTACTCCCTTATTAGTAAAAATTCAATTGTCGATCCGATGTGGTATTAAGCGTTTTGATTATTTCGATTTTACAGAATGGAATATAGTAACATGCAACTTAGATAAATTGCAAATTGTATTTAGAAATGTATAACAAACTGCTTGTAGAAATGTAAACGATAGAACGTACAAAACACGTTTTCTGCCTTACATCATGACATAGAGAATGAAACTGCATTCGTTAACACACACACACTCACTCAACCACCCACCCACCAACGCGCACACACACACACACACACACACACACCAAACTTTCATTTTACATTCTAACACGATTAACATTTGTAAACGATTTTGAATATTTCAAATTAAATAAAACTGTTATAAATGTCACATACATCAACTGTTTGTTATAGTTGACTTTGAATATCATCTGCTTTTGTTAAAACGAATTCTAGAACACGATATTCAAGTAATACACAAGTGGTTATGATAATGTAACGGTAAGAATTGTTGAATTCATTCACAAGCAGTCAGTTCTAGAATGCAATACATGGATTTCACTTTTGGTACATGTAACATAAATAAAAAGAACTGAACAGAAAGTCTGTTTCTTCATTCTTTGAAGGACTATATTGGGTTGTAGAAAAACGCAAATGTTTGACAAAGTGTATAACCCCGGAATTGTACAATGTTTACTTTTGATTATTTCGTGGTTTAACAAAAAGTTGTGATTTTATGGCTCTTTTACGTTAACATATTACATAATTAATAACGTGTTAATGCTCCAGTCTATATTTTAATAACTGGTACCAAATTTGGACAGGGAACCAGGGCAACGGACGTTTTTTGTTTTTGTTTTTTGTGCGCAACAGACATTTTTTTTACATAATAGGTTGTTACAAATTGCGGTAGGAAATATTTTTATTTTGATGTTTTGGAAGGTTATACATGCCTGCGAGATGGACTTAATCGGGATCTCAGCGTTATGGAGATAATTTTGTATAAAGATTACATTTATCAAACTTAAATTTATTGTATATATTCATGGGAGCTTGTTTTAAAATTCAGTAGGATTATATTTTGATTTTAATGTTTTGCAGAATTTCAAATTCACAGATGTTCATGCAAGTGATCTGAAGCCAGTGAATATAAACAGCTCGGTCTTGGTCTGACACACAAAGTCTTGTCTGTATTATCTTTTTTCAACTAAATTTGTCTAATGTTAGTTGTATTAGTAAGAAGGGTCTTTTATACCTTTATTTTATTTTGATATTTCATTTAAAAAAAATAATATGTGTCATTGGTGTGAATGGCAGAGAAAATTTCAATGTTAACAGTGAAAACGTATTTACCATGTTGGCAAATGTTGACATACATAATCTTGATGTTGATATTGTCTTTTATGAACAACAACATCTAAATACTGCATTGACCGTTCGACCATAAAATTATAATTACTTCCTTTTATAAAGTTTCTGACGAAGGTAACGTTTGAAACCCCTAAAATTTTATAAAATTGAACTACTTATTTTTGTTTCACTTTTGTTGACATAAAAATATATCAATGTTTATGTACAGCATACACGTAAAAGAACTTGGTATACACCTGTTTCTACCCTCTCATATCATATTATATTATATTATATATTATATCATATTATATTATATGGAGATCCAGCATTAGACCGAATGAACGAGATTAATTGTCACGGAGAAAATTTGCCTCGACCGTCTAAGGATGGAACTATTGATCCCTTAAGTACAGATCCGATTGTATTCCTGTTGAACTAAGCGGGCTAGCAAAGCTATATGTGTGTTGCTTTTGTATAATATACAACGGATCAATAAACATGCAGAAAAGTTCAAAGTTTACGTCAGGTTCTAAAACCTTTTTCTTCTGTATTTTTTATTCTATATTTTCCATTTCTTTTTTTACAATTGTAAAGTTAAAGAATGTTAAGCGTTAAAAAGAAATCATACGTGATATTGCCATCCTTAAAAATACAAAGAAAGTTTTATCTTGCGTGAAATTATTATTTGCCCGGTAAAAGCAATTAGTTGAAGCACTTTTAAATTATATTTAAAATAAGCAAGTTTTGAAATTTTGTTGAGTCTGTGTCTAAGATGAATGAACGTAAAAAATAAGGTACACATTAGGTAATATAATGTTGAATATTCTAGCTCACTACCGTTTTATAAACTTATTTCTTGAAAACCCTTCACATGAATCCTCCTTTATTTAACAATGTGTGCTTTTATGTAATTTTATCCATGAAATATGGTGCTATATCAGTCAAATATATTTCATATTTTTTTAAAATAAATATGAAATATAAATATGAAAGTGGGTGGAGTTAAAACTCATATTTATTTGAAGGGACTTCTTTCGCCATTTTGTTTGAAAAATCTGATAAATACAAAACAGCTTTTTGGTGAATTTTGCTTTGAAAACTATCTAGAATGACAGAAAATGGTCTAACTAAGACAATAATTCCGAACACCAATATCTTTAATTCAGTAATTAACGTATAGACGTTTAAACAGTTGTTTACGTGACGTCACAATGTAACGCCAAATATCGCGTGCAAAACAAGACGCAATGATATATTACTGCGCGCTGTAAAATTGCAGTTGTGTAGCGAGCATTAGGGTTTGTAACCATTTTCTTTCATAATGAAATTAAATAAAAAGGTTATTTTCTCGTTTTTCGTGAAATATGGTATATATTTTCACTCAACATGATAAAATGCCACATATTTTCACTCGCCGTCCCGGCTCGTGAAAATATGTGGCATTTTATCATGTTTCGTGAAAATATATTCCATATTTCACTCAAACGAAAAATTATCCTCTTAATATTAATTCACATTAGTTATTAGCAATATAACGAAAACAGAATATGTGTTTGACAAGCATTGATCGAAATAAAGAGATTGAAATGCCAGATAATTAGAAAATTAATGCGTACTGAGATAATTATTTGTCTAGACAACTGTTGCAATATTTTACAGTACGTTCAATCATATTAATCAGAGGTCATGTTTTCTTGTTTTTCATTTATATAAATTCAAATTTACATCAAAACAACAACTGTTGCTACCAAGCACGTGGATAACTTTAAGCACTCGCTCTATTGTTGATCTAGAATTGTACCAGGTATTTCATGAAAAAGTACAATATACTGCATGGTACTGCTGCCGATGCTCAATCCAAAAAAGGTAATTTAATCGTCGGTATATGATTTTATGGTAAACATTTTCACAACATGCTCACCGCTCAAACATTAATCTTTCAGATTGTTTTTGGAAAGTACAAGTTAATCCAATTCAATGCTTTTTTTATAAACGTTTTGCTAAAGAGCTCAATACTGTTGCAACATTTTCTTCCCAGTGTGGTGTCTCGTAGTGATTGCTCCTTTATATTCACAAATTGTATGCAGTTTTTGCGGTCGTTTGTATTAATATTATTTACAGTAATTCACATACTTGTTGCCTTCTTTTATTTGTTTTTAACCTATCAAGATGATTATGAATTCTAGCCAAACAAATGCTTTTTGCTCCTTTCCTTTGTACAAAATATATCACAATTTGTTATGATAGATTGTTATTTTAAATTGTTATGGTAAATTTGTGGTATGAAATAAGTATATTCCAAATAGTCTGTTCCTGATTTAAAGCAACTGTATACGCTTGGTACATTCATTTCAAATAAATTGTGCTTAGATTAAGACCACTATATACACTGAAAACGATTCTTTTAAATACTTTTTTTAGATTTTTCCTGATATAAGACAACATGATACGCTGGGTACAGTCAGTTCAAATAATTTGTGCTGGATTTAAGACCTTTTTGATCAATATATTATCGGTAAGTTAACTTTAATATATAATATGATTGTAAAATGTACAAGGTAAATAAACGTTTATTTGCTTAACATTATTACGAGTTCCCGTTCACAACAGCATATGTTACCAATCACGAGACAAACATAAGAAATATAACTGATCAGTTATACATGTATATCAATAGATCATACGATTTGTGAAATATCTTTGAACAACTTAACATACTTTCCTTTTTGTTGAGTTATTATTGTGCGTAACTATTTTATAACTTTAAGTACTACATTTCGTTGTTCAATAATTGTCTTTTATATCAATTTTATTACTGTCTGTTAAAATGGTTGACCCGAAAATAGAGATATACATTATGTGGTGTATTTTTCTTCCATCAACCATTGTAAGTCTATGCTAAATTCAAGCATGCCTTGTTGAAACTGTCTATTGTTAAAGAAAGTATTTTTACGCAACAAAAAATATGGAGTACTTTAATGTTCACACAGACTCGCAATGCTTTATATAGGTAGCAAAGATATGTCTTTTTCATAATTTGTTCATAATTTAAATAAACCTCATTTGCACACTGCTATAATAACACCCCCCCCCCCCTTCACAAGTAAGTCCTTACAAAACATTGTAAATGTATTGATATAGTTCTTACATTGATGCATTTAACAAGGATCTTTTCTGTTCGTGTTAACTCAAATATCAAAGCAGTCCCGTCTTGGTGATATCTCTTATTTGTTATCTGGAATGTTTTGGTTGTAACGGATCTTACAACCGGCGTATTTCGACCGGCTGTGTATCGCCATCTTTATTTTGTTTTAACGGCCTAATTCTTATTTTGATACGGCCTTTACCTGACATTAAATCCATGTGGAATTTCTAAAAGAATGTTTGGACGGAATATTGTACACTTTGACAAAAATATACTTTCAACTTGAGTACTTTAAATGTATGAACAAATTGCATACTGAACGCCAAATAAGAGTGTGTCTTAACATTCAGACAAACCCATCTCTTAAACGTATCATGCATGTCAGATTCAATATACCAGATATTGATCTGAACAGTGAACATACCATTACACATTGAAATAATAAAGACTTATAAAGATAAAGACTTTATACTTTATTGAAAACATGTTAAATAAATGGGCAAAATAAAATGAAAGCATTCTTAAAACGTTTGTATCAAGATCCGAGGTACTGGCAACAAAAATCATAAATTCCATCAAGTGCAGATGAACGGGGATAGTTGTATATATCAAATTTAAATATTTTCAGAAAATTTGTAAGTAAAATGGTTTTATAACTCAAACAAAACAACATGTTAAACATATTTGCCAGCTTTATCTTGTTTTTGTCCAAAGCTATATTTCTTATTAATCGTAACAGATTTGACATGACATTAAACGCAAAATATAAGTATCATTCGCCCGACAATAACAGCACGTGTTACTTCAATTTGTTTATAAGATTCATTAGTTTTATGATAACGGATTGAAACATTTGTTTCGTTATTAAGTTTCTACGTTCTTTATTTGTTTTTCTTTTGTATAAATTCTCCATGTCAAACGTTACTTCTCATCATAACACGTTGGATTTAAGATCAGGATAGAGGAGCCACTGCATCTTTGAATGTAAGTACTTTGATACTATTTTAACAGTAATTTTGTTTTTATAATCTTTTTCAGGCTTACTGACTGTTATTATAATGATATCCAACAAATAGATAGTTTTTAATATTTGATTTTTTTCTCTTATTTGCTTTTAAACGGTTACATGGAACTTTTTTTGTGTTGTACTTATTTTGTACACACAAGAGGAAACGCGAATTAGCATTGCGAATATTAAGACTTAAGCTACAATATAATCATATTTTATTATCGCCATCACTTATAGACATATTCATATTCAATTAATGTTAAAATCTCAAAATATTGTTCACATTTTCATTATATCAATAAGCAAATTCAGGATACAAGTTTATAATAAAGTTACAAGATGGTATAATCTTAAAAAATGTATCCAACGCTACAAGCAACATTGATCTGTCATTTTTGACAATTTAAGATATATAAAAGGGGATATATTTAAAGAAATGGAAACACAGTTGCAAGACATTACTTCTATTATTCACGAAAATCTTAGTTTTAAAAAATTAAATGATTTTGCAAAACATTGTCGAATGTACATAATGAAGTATTGTTAAATTAATAAATTTCAAAAAAATGCCTAAGATGTATTTTTAAAGAGATGTTTCAATAATACAAACATTGTCGGCTGGAGTATTAAAATTATTATAAAATAGTTAGTATAAGCGCATCACAGATTCGCAACAGCTTGTTAATTAAATAATCATTTTTTTATTAAAACATAAACATTGATATAATGGGAACAAAACTTTGATATTGCAGACTTGAGCGTTTACTATTTAACGAAACTTCATGTGCAAACTAATGTGGTAGATGTAACTAGTCAAAAACATGCTATTCTCCGTCTTATTTTTTTTTTGGCAAAGGGATGAAATTTTAATGATAAAAGTAGTATATAATTTTTAAATATACATTGTATTTTGCATAAGACTTGGTACCGAGGTTATAGCGAAATATTCTTATCACAAACTTAGATCAGGTATTTGATTTGTAAGAACCACTACAGATTGTGCACTAACCAATGAAAAGTCTGGGATTTGAGACACATCTCATAAATGGTTAATCACCGCGAGGGTTGGACCGTGAATACTTTTAAATGTCTTCTACATTACTGTATATATTTATTTATTTTTTTTTTTTCAATTTATTTAAATCGACCTACTGAAGGCGTCTCCCTTTAATCTGTGAACCAATGATTGTTATATGACAATATTGAAGTGTAATTATGGATAATCCTATCATTTTTTAGCTTTCAAATAACATTTGGTTATTGCTGAGTGTCAAAAGATGTTCAAAGGATTTATTTTATTAACGGTAAGTATTTCATGTCGTTAAAGGCAGATTATGCCTCAGAAATAAATACTTTTTCATTCTTTAAAATAGTTTAACATGAGTTTCATAATGTTCAAATTATGATTTTAGATCATTTTTGATGCATATATTCTTAAGAAAGTAGCGCTTAATGTGATTAAAGAAACAAAATGTAAACATAGTAGTATTTTGACTTCCATTTAAAGTATTAACTCACCAAAGTTTTACCCATTGCTGAAATGTTACAACTGCACAAGGTGTTTCAGGTATTTGACCATTGAGTAACTTTTAAAAACTGTAGTAGTGCACAAAAAGCTTTTCAGAAATGAAAACAAAAGTATTTCTGGGCCATAATGAGGTCAAGTTCTGTTACTGATTACCAACATTATGCAGTATCGCCACTGCTAAGTAAAACCATTTGAGAGAAAATTATTTCGGTCGTTGCGTAGAGGGGTTGCTCTAAAGAGGTTAAAAGCAGTGGAAACCTTTAATTGGTGGAAATAATAGTGTTGTTGTAGAGGGAATTACTCTTCTGACGGCTGGTCTGCAAGGGTCATACTTTATGTATAAATCATGTATGATTTTATTATTTATAGTGACATACTAGTACTTTTTAAGTACTTAAACATTCATTTATTTGAAAACAGTCTTTTGTAATCTTGATATACAAATACCCATAAAAGAATTGACACCGATTTTACAAGATTCTATTCTCAAACACAAAAAGCTTGACAAGTTATTACTAACAAAAATTAAAAGGGAAATTATAAAATCAAAAAAGGGAAAAAAAGAAATAAATTATAAAAAACACTAAAAATGACTTTGTACTCTTACCTGACGCAGTTTATTGTTATGTTCCTTGTAGACTATTTTACCATTAGCATATGGTATATGGTGGGCCAACGGAACACCATATTATGGAAATTGTGATTCGCATGTAGAGGTAAATTCAATACTTTGCAGCTAGAGCGCATGTTTCAAGTGCTCAAGATAGTTTGATAGCATTCAATGTAGCTTAAATTTGCTTTGAGAGCACACACAATTAATTACCTGTAAATGAATTGAATTATTCAACTGTTTTGAGATATATCTCGTTTCGCTACTTTTGTACTTAAAAAATGTTAACAAAATGCTAACGTGTCAATGAATGTTAATTTTGAAACAATTTAGATTTATGAATCTTATGTTATTTAAACAGTGCCCTAATGATACTGCCTGTTTGAGGCCAGGCTTTGGCAGCGCTGATAGCTCGGCACAGAGGAAATGTTACCGATGTGTGTAAACTACATTTATTTATTACATAAAATGATAACAAGTATAAATAGTTTTGTTTACTAGTATTCAAATTTATTTTAGTACGATTGTTTTGGAAGCTATAAGCTTATTGAAACACTCTCAAATTCGTTCCTGGAACTTACCAATACTAAGCAATAGATGTAAAGTTTCTTGCTCAAGAAAACAACGGCTTGCCCCTGACAGGGTTTGAACCCACGCGGTCAGCAATCCATAGATTACTGGTGCAATCCTAAGATTTACAAGTCCGACACGTTAACCACTCGGCCACGCTGTCACCAAGCCATTAGATAAGTTTAATCATTGTGAATTGTGATTAAAGTTACATTTAATCTTAACTACCATTGACACCGTACTCAAATAAATGTTGAAATTGTGCATTTTTATCTTAAACATAAAGGCATTCAAACCCTTTGTAATTAAAGGCTTATGCATGGAACAGGAACAGTGTTACTTCAAAAGTAGGAGGTTTGTTGCCTGTAATTGTACAAATTCCGGGTTCACAGGATGTCACTGCCAAAGAAGTAAGAATCGGATATCATTTTGACGTTGGTTATTATCTAATGCACATCAGAAGGTTACAAACAACCCATATTAATCGATATACATCCAAATTAAACAACAATTTGAAAGGATCAGCTTGTGTTCATAACTCTCTTTCTTCATTATAGTATTTATTTTACGCAGTCACTTATATTATTGTTATTAAAAACACACTTTTATCTCACAATACTTGCCCTTAACAGACATTGACAACTGTCAGCCAAATCCATGCCAAAATGATGGCACGTGTACAGATGGCATCAACAACTACACATGCACGTGTCCAGAAGGATACTTTGGTCGTGACTGTGAAAGTGTGTTAGTGGAGACATGTGAAGGCGATTGGCAGTTGTTCAAAAGTAGCTGTTATTGGCGCAGTTCAAGTGCTCTTAATTGGACAGCGGCTGAGGTAAGAGTTATATTGGACCTCAACACCATAACACTACCTTTTTCATAAAAGTGTTGAACTGTATGATATGACTGGAGAATGCATTTTTATTTTTGAAATTTATTTATTCTTTCTTCTTATTTATTTTATTTATTGATTTATCTTCTATTTACACTTGTAAATTGAATATTAATTATGTCATTTATTCATTTATTTGTTTATTTATTTATTCATAATTTATTCATTCATTGTTCTTTTTTATTTATTCATTTATCCTTTACTTATTTTATTTATTTATTTATTTATTTTTTATTTATTTATTTATTTATTTATTTATTTATTTATTTATTTATTTATTCACAATTTATTCATTCATTGTTCATTTTTTATTTATTTATTTATTAATTCATTCTTTCATTTATCTAACTTTCTATCTAATTTACCACTTAATGTTTTTTCATTAATGAATTTGTTCCAAAGCAGAATATGTTAATGATCTTTGACTTAGATCCTCACAATCCTTTAGCATTCTAATTGATATAATAACCTTTACATCACTTATTACTAGTAAGCTGTTTATGCGACTAGGTTAAGCAACTTGGCTGTATTGAGTCCTTCGTACAGGATTATATATACCTTATGACAAATTAAATTTGAATGTTCAAAACTGGTATTTATTTCAATAAGCAATAACAACACGTTGTTGTTGCTGCTATTCGAGGGGTTTGGTTTTATAAAGGACGGGAAACACACATACACACACGCACACACACACACACGCACACACACACACGCGCGAAATAACGCACAAAACGACAAGATTGGAAATGATGTAGACTCCGTTTGATTGAGCCTGATCATGGACGGTTTTGGAAAGTGTCAGCTACCGTCAACACCCCTAGCACCTACTTAAGCCTGGAGTAAAACTGACGCTTTAAAAGTCGTGAGAAGACTTTTAAGTTCAGAAAAGCTTACCGTGTAAAACATCTTGTTTACCTCTATGCATCATTTGGATAAAAAACGTAATAAGATTTCCTGCTAGCGGACCCGAACAATTAACGGCGACAATTTTTCATTTAAAGACCATTTATGCCTTAGAAATTCTATAGATTCTAACAATTCTATAGAATAAAAAATAAGAATTTCGGAGGTAAAATGTGCTTTTAAACAAAAAAACCTTTCCCATGCCAGCCAGGAATATTTATGCAAACAGAATGATCATATGGAAAATAGAGGCATTTAAAGACTTGTTATGCCTCTTTTTTTTTCTTTGTTGGTAAATTATAGTCATTTGACATATAGATGGACTAGGTTTTGCTTCTTTTGCTCTGGTAGAATTTGTATAACTTTTATTTAAATGACTAAGTATTTAGTATGGAAGTCAAAATACTACTTCTACCTTGATGACACATGACTGCATACCGTTATAACATATGACTGCATACCTTTATGACACGTGAATGCATACCTTTATGACACGTGATTACATACCTTTATGACACGTGAATGCATACCTTTATGACATATGATTGCATACCTTTATGACACGTCATTACATACCTTTATGACACATGACTGCATACCGTTATAACATATGACTGCATACCTTTATGACATATGACTGCATACCTATATGACATATGATTGCATACCTTTATGACACATGACTGAATACCTTTATGACACATGACTACATACCTTTATGACACATGACTACATACCTTTATGACACATGACTTCATACCTTTATGACACATGACTACATACCTTTATGACACATGACTGCATACCTTTATGACACATGACTTCATACCTTTATGACACATGACTACATACCTTTATGACACATGACTACATACCTTTATGACACATGACTACATACCTTTATGACACATGACTTCATTCCTTTATGACACATGACTGCATACCTTTATGACACATGACTTCATACCTTTATGACACATGACTGAATACCTTTATGACACATGACTGCATACCTTTATGACACATGACTTCATACCTTTATGACACATGACTGCATACCTTTATGACATATGACTACATACCTTTATGACACATGACTTCATACCTTTATGACACATGACTACATACCTTTATGACACATGACTGCATACTTTTATGACACATGACTTCATACTTTTATGACACATGACTGAATACCTTTATGACACATGACTTCATACCTTTATGACATATGACTACATACCTTTATGACACATGACTGCATACCTTTATGACACATGACTTCATACCTTTATGACACATGACTACATACCTTTATGAAACATGACTGCATACCTATATGACATATGTCTGCATACCTTTATGACACATGACTGCATACCTTTATGACACATGACTTCATACCTTTATGACACATGACTACATACCTTTATGACATATGACTGAATACCTATATGACATATGACTGCATACCTTTATGACACATGACTGCATACCTTTATGACACATGAAGGCATACCTTTATGACGTGACTGCATACCTTTATGACATATGACTGCATACCTTTATGACATATGACTGCATACCTTTATGACATATGACTGCATACCTTTATGACATATGACTGCATACCTATATGACATATGTCTGCATACCTTTATGACATATGTCTGCATACCTTTATGACATATGACTGCATACCTATATGACATATGTCTGCATACCTTTATGACACATGACTGCATACCTTTATGACATATGACTGCATACCTATATGACATACGTCTGCATACCTATATGACATATGTCTGCATACCTTTATGACATATGTCTGCATACCTTTATGACATATGACTGCATACCTTTATGACATATGACTGCATACCTTTATGACATATGACTGCATACCTATATGACATATGTCTGCATACCTTTATGACATATGACTGCATACCTTTATGACATATGACTGCATACCTATATGACATATGTCTGCATACCTTTATGACACATGACTGCATACCTTTATAACATATGACTGCATACCTATATGACATATGTCTGCATACCTATATGACATATGTCTGCATACCTTTATGACATATGTCTGCATACCTTTATGACATATGACTGCATACCTTTATGACATATGACTGCATACCTTTATGACATATGACTGCATACCTTTATGACACACGACTTCATATATTTATGACACGTGACTGAATACCTTTATGACACAATGCATACCTTTATGACATATGACTGCATACCTATATGACATATGACTGCATACCTTTATGACATATGACTGCATACCTTTATGACATATGACTGCATACCTTTATGACATATGACTGCATACCTATATGACATATGTCTGCATACCTATATGACATATGACTGCATACCTATATGACATATGACTGCATACCTATATGACATATGACTGCATACCTATATGACATATGACTGCATACCTTTATGACATATGACTGCATACCTTTATGACATATGACTGCATACCTATATGACATATGTCTGCATACCTATATGACATATGACTGCATACCTTTATGACATATGACTGCATACCTTTATGACATATGACTGCATACCTATATGACATATGTCTGCATACCTATATGACATATGACTGCATACCTATATGACATATGACTGCATACCTATATGACATATGACTGCATACCTTTATGACATATGACTGCATACCTTTATGACATATGACTGCATACCTTTATGACATATGACTGCATACCTTTATGACATATGACTGCATACCTTTATGACATATGACTGCATACCTTTATGACATATGACTGCATACCTTTATGACATATGACTGCATACCTTTATGACACATGACTGCATACCTTTATGACACATGACTGCATACCTTTATGACACATGACTGCATACCTTTATGACATATGACTGCATACCTATATGACATATGTCTACATACCTTTATGACATATGACTGCATACCTTTATGACATATGACTGTATACCTTTATGACATATGACTGCATACCTTTATGACACATGATTACATACCTTTATGACACGTGACTGAATACCTTTATGGCACATGACCTCATTCCGTTATTATACATGAATGCATACCTTTATGACACATGAAGGCATACCTTTATGATACATGAATTCATGCTCTGCGCCACATTTCTTAGTTGTTTAACATCACATAAGCTGAAAATTAAGTATTAAATAGTTTGAAAACATTAACTTAACAATTTTATAGAATATTGAAAGTTTCAAAAAACATTATTTGTAAAGATATTTCCATATAGATAAAGGGATAAGTCTAAGCAGCCGTTTGTTGGGGGTTTTTTCTCATTAATTTAACTTTTAATTATAATGTATTAAAATTTACTGCAATTACATATTTAAATATTCTTTGGTGTTTTGAAATCGTTAAGAAGAATAATTATATACTTGTATAAAACTTCAATTTAGTGACATCACTAATTACAACATACAGGATCTTTCATAATATTGACAGGATGATTGTGTTGCTATGGGAGGACATCTTGTGGAGATAACAAGTTTTTCAGAGGAAGACTTCGTACAATCACTTGGCCCAGGAGCATGTAAAATTTGTCATTTTTGCAAATAATATTTTCAATGTGTATTTCTCTGACAATCATTTGTAAAGCACGAGTATCGTTGTTAAAAAGAGAAATACATGTATATAAGTATCAGGTCTGTGTTATGAGAAAATTTATCAATGTTCTGTGTAGTGTATATTTTTTATGAATCTCAATAATGCTAGGGCATTTAATATTAAATAAAGTCATTATGGCGGCATGGCCCAGTTGTTAATGCGTCGGACTAGTAATCTTATGATCGCTAGCCGCATGAGTTCAAACCCCGTCAGGGGCATGTCGTTGTTTCCTTGAGCAAGAAACTTTACACACATTGCTCATTACTGGTTGGTTCCAGGAACGGATTCGAAAGTGAGTCTATAAGTTTATAGCTTCCTACACAATCGAACTAAAATAAATTCTGAATAAACCGAATGAAGTCATATGCTCTTATAATGACTTATATTGTTTTATGTTTTCTGACAGCTTTCATTGGATTAAATGATATAGAAAATGAAGGCGTGCATGTCTGGGTTTCATCAGGAAATCTCGCGTCAGGAACGTTCACAAACTGGAAAAACGGTCAGCCAGATAACGTCGATGGTGGGGAAGACTGTGTTGTAATGGCCGCTGCAGGACAATGGTTCGATGTACCTTGTTCGCTGTCGAGAATGTACGTCTGTGAACGCCAGACCATATGTATGTAAATTTTCTAATCAATGTCTTGTAACTATTTGTTTTGTTAATATAGATCTACTTAATGTTATTGTTGTTGTTTATTTTTTGCTAATTACGAAATATCAAATCAAACAACTGTTTGGTGATTTTTTTAAATTTTGTTATTTTTACAGTTGTCTAACCAATGGTATCGAATCGACTTTGACAAGGACAAATGCAAAACTGCAAAATCGATATGTTATTCTCAACCAGACAACTAAAACAGCTAAAAAAAGAAGATAAACCACCCAGAGCTTTGAATAATTGCAAAAATCACACATGCAAGAAATAATTATTAGCATATAATCTGTTTATTATTTTTCAAAACACGAAACATGTATTTAACGATGTATTTTTGGCAATTTGTTTTCTCCAATAAAATGATTGTTTGATGATTAGCTAGTTAACCAATTATAAATAGGGCATACAATCAATAATAAAAATAAGTATAGTAAATGTGTAAATTTGATTCATTTGTCTACAATTAAAAACATGATTTGTCTACAATTAAAGCACATGTTTGTTTCTGTTAGATTCGGGGTTTTTTTGCACAGCATTTAAAGATTTATTTCTTATAATCCCAACCAACAACAAAAGAAAACATAAAAAACCTGTTATCAATATAAATAATAAATATTAGAATTTTGTGCTGCTTTCTTACACAGACTGACAGCATATCTCATTACTCAACATTAGGAAATAGATATTCGTATTGAAGCGATATCGTTCCTATATAAATCGTACAGGTCTAGCTCTTGCATACCGTCTCATCGGAAACCATATTTGTGCCATTTTGTGTTAAAAATCCTTTGACGCATAACAGAGTTATGGGCAAGAGAAGATTGTTTTAACTGCTGACGTTTTACTTCGAAGTTAGACATTGACGTGGGAGCTACGGGTTTGGGTCTTGTGCATGAGACACTGTCTCACCATGCTACGCATTTGTGCGAAGTTCTTTCAAAATCCCTTGATGCAAGTCAAAGTTATGGGCCAGAAAGTATTCTCTACATGCTAACATTTGACCCTTAAGTGTGACATTGACCTAGCTTGCAAAGGTCTTGGTCTTGCGCATGACACACCGTCTCTTTTGTCATATTATTATGTTATTTTCATTGTTTCCTAGGGATCATCCCCTTACTTGATTATAAAATGTGATGTATTCCCATCCAATTAAAACTGGTGAAAACGTTAGCAGGTAAAAAGATATGATAACTTGACCTTTGTCATAAGTGCACCCAATGTGATTTTTGGTACGAATTAAAAATAATTTATTCACGAGACAAATGAAAATATCCTTTATATCATTCAAAAGTTGACCAATTGTCAATGGGTAGATAAAGTTGATCATTTATTATGCATATAATATCACTAGGTGCAACAGTTAGTTTAATATTTGAATAACACAAAACGGCAAAATTCAAAATGTTGCAGACTCGGTTTGATTGCGCCTGTTCATGGACGGTTGTGGGAATTGCAAGTTACAATCCCCTGGAACCGGCTTAAAAATAAAGAGAAACAAAGAATCCCTACAAATAGCACAAAACGACAAATTGAAAATGTTTTACACTCGGTTTGATTGAGCCTGTTCACGTTTAAGCCGAATTAAACATCAATCATGAACTTGTAAAATTTAGAATTTTGAAACATCCGCAGATGTGCCCACTTTGCGGTTATCATGGAACCTTCAATGTGACACGTTAAATGCTATGCTTTAAACCGCATAAATCTTTTTTTCAGGTTATGACGTAGTGTTGATAGACAATTTGATAGGAAATACCTTTAGTTTCAGTAAAGGATTAAACACTGTTTTGTAAATTCTTTTTACTCAAACTACGATTTTATTATGTAACAATGATGTCCGATAAAGACATACAAGTATGAAGAACTGGTTAATCAAAAGCTTAGGCCTGTATTGCCTATCAATACTATATCACAACAAGAAAAGTTTGTTTTAACAAACGAAAGGAAAGTGAGAAGCAATGTTTCTTTTCTTTGTGATGAATTTGTATGTATCCAACAATTTGGGACAGAAAGATACACTGAGACTGCAAATCGATCTATCGATTTGGATTGGACAACAACATAATCACTGAAAAGAGAGCGCGAGTTACATGTACCGTGCATGTTTCTGTCCAACATTTTAGTCCCAGACAACAATTTACAAAATAAATATATATTCTCTGATAAAAAAAATCAACAATTTCATTTCTGCACTTGTTTGTCGGTGAACATACATGATCGATCAATATTATACTATAATAGGCCATACCGGAAGTGTAAATGTTCACTCTATACTCCGGTCAAAGTCACGGTACAAAAACAAATGATGATCGTTTAAGAACATGCGGTAGTTAGGCAAGATGATCATTTCATGGGCTTATATTGATTAGCGCTATAGCAAGGCACATACTTTTATGCATGTGCGTATAGAGGCTATTCGTTGCCAAAAATCCAGCCTTTGAAACTTGACAATGCATACTTCGGTGCTACTAAACAGATTAGTAAAAATCTAATTGTCGATCCGAGAGTTACATACTGCACTGGTATTAAGCATTTTGATTATCTCGATTTGATAAAATGAAAGATGTGAACATGCAACTTAGATAAATTGCAAACTGTATTTATAAATGTATAACTTCAAATTTGCGACATGTAGAAATGTAAACGATAGAACGTACATAATACGTTTAATGCTGTGCATCATGACATTGAGAATGTAACTGCATCAACTTGACACACTCAGGTTAACAACACCACACTTTCCTTTTACATTATAACGCGATTAACATTTGTGAACGATTTTGCAACTTCCATATATGGAATTATCACGGAAATAGACGAAAATTAATAGGCGTAGCCAATTTAACGAAAGCAGAATATAAAGAGAGGTAACTCTTGCTGGTACAAAAATATTTCAAATTATATAGAAACTGTTACATCAATCTTGTCTTTGAACATCCTCTGATTTTGTTAAAACGTATTCTAGAACAGGATATTCAAGTTATGCAAAATTGGTTAAGATATAATGTAAAAATATAACAACGTATATACTGATAATGAGCATAATAGTATGCAAAAACTAAAGTTGGTGAAATAACATAAGGAAATGTTCCCCATATATAATGACACACACCACTATTCCTTAATATAAATGATATGGTTTTGTGAGCCACGGCAATACTCAAGCACATCTTTTTTTTTTACCTTCAGCAAATAGTACAAGAATGCGATACATGGAAGGCACTTTTGGCAACACGAATAAAGAGAACTGAGCCTTCTTTCTTAAAAGGACTATGTTGAGTTGTAAAAAAACTCATATTTTTGACCAAGTGTATAACCACGAAACAATGCAAAGTTTACTATCGATAATTCCGTTGTATAACCAAAACTTGTGAATTTGTCCCATTTTAATGTTGAAATAAATATTCAGTGTATCCTGGCAACTCTGTTTACCTCCATTGGGACGTATTTTGGGTCATAGGATGTGATTTAGCCTTTTATTGTTAAATATATGTAAGCTGGCGTAGGTTAAGGTCTTTTTATGCATTGTGCTGAATCAATAGCACCTCTGAAATATGTGTATACATGCTGTCATTAGCTGTTACCTAGATTTGCTGTCTAGATTTGCTGTCTATATGATCAAAAACAGAGAACTACTTTTATGTACATGAAATACTACACAGAATATTTATTAAGTTTTGTTGATGGCTTTCTAAGAAATAAAATAAACAAGGTATACATGAATTGATAATCAACATACATACATTTGGACTCATTTAAATTTTACTTATTGAAAAACAAAATGGGAAAATATATGGTAAAAATAAAAAGTTATGTACGAAAGGGTACATACAACTTTGGTTATAATTTTACCATTGTTAAAGGTTTTTTTTTCTTGTCAAGTCATACGCTAGAATTAAGGTTACTAATATAATAGTACTACTAGGAAAGACAACAGCCAGAATTTGGTCTGTATTAGTAATTAGTCGTATCAAAATATCTATCAGATGTTGACTTGAAAATTTGAAAGTGGTAAGGTAGCAGCTAAACTGTGAATGTTACTCATTCCTATGCAAACTGGAATACCATCAGTAAAATTTATTTGTCGTTACATATAGTTTTTTCAATAGTTTTCACTTCCTTGCAAAATATTTAACCTCAGACAGTATGTAACCTGGTGTTTTTTTGTTTTTCTTAAAGTTTCTTTTTCCACGAAATGTGGTGTCTACAACGTTTTAAAACTTATATGCCTATATTCCTTTAAAGTCCGCTGATGTTGATTGAAGGCAATCATGCAAGTGAATTATTTTAAGTAACTAAACACCTAAAAGGTATGATAAACGGAAACTGTCGCCGACGGTAAATACCGAAAATGAGCGGAAAATACGTTTATTTACGATGACTTAGTGGGCGGGACAATGGGCGGAGCTTATTTTAACTCCTATTGAAAAACGTGTAAAGCTGGATTATGCTGATCTGAATCATGATGGTTCGACAATGTAAAGCTAAGAATGTAACTTCTGTTTTGTGTATTCGAACACTTGGTATTGCTACTATAAGTCAATGCTTTGTCGTTTAACAAAATGTACTTTGTTGAAATGCATGTTTACAATGTAAAATCGGCAAACTCAATCCAAGTATGCAACATTGGAGTTTACATACAAAGAAATACAATCGTATTTTTTCCATTAACAAACTGTTCAACTCAGATCAACAAGGCTGGATTTTTGGCACCGAATAGCCTCCATATGTGCGCTATGTTCATTGCAGCACCTGATGAACTTGAAATGCCTATATAAATAATGGGAAGAGTGCAGAAGAATTAGGATATACATTTTGTTAAAGTTAAACATGTTTAATAACACGAACAAAAACAACCAGAACATGAAGAGTAGAGAACTGTAAGCTTGAGGAGGACAATTTATCAGTTGATTTCTGTAAAATGCTTTTCGATAGATATCACTGTCTTTGAAATTCGTATATGTCAAAGCAACCTCGCCCAATAATTGTTAATCTTCATAGCTACTAGGACCGTTAACACGTTCGTACTGCAAAATTTAGTATAAAATATGAGCTAAATATCAAAAAGCTCGGAGTTCAAATTCTTTCGGAATGGCGAGATGAGCGTAAACCGTTATATTCTTTAGTTGATTGGGAGCGAAAGAAGGGGCCACAAGAAGTATCTTTTAAAAGATACTCAGCCGAAATACTAATTTCTTAACATGCATAATTATGTTATTTTTAAGATGCAAAGTTTGCATAACAATGACGTAATAATTATTTCTTTTATAAGTAGCTAATTAAATTCCCATTTTTAAATATTGAAATACAATTATAGCATATTGATATTGGTGATATTTTAAAGTAGGATAACTTCTTTTTTAGGTGTCAATAATTTTACTTGTTTTAGGTTTGACTTTATAAATTTTGCAATCACTTACAAATTTTCCTAAAAGACATCTGTCCTCATACTTGTACATTTTATTTGAGAACTATCATGTGCCTCTTATTTTAAAGTGGCAAAAACTATCCCTTACATTTTATTAAGAGCTTCCCTAAAATTATATTTTAGAATGGTTAGAACTATCCTTCCCATTTTATTTTAGAATAGTACGAACTATCCTTTTTATTTTATTTTAGAATGACCAATGAAATTCAACGATTTGTAATTTGAAAAAGACCTATGAAAATTCTTTTTATACTCAGACCATCTTGCAGAAATTCAAACTGATAATAGACGGACTTCGTCAAAGAGGTCATACAAACTGTGTGATACTAGTATTTAAGATTTTTGAAGTTGCTATATATTTTTGTTTTTAGTGATAGAACTTTGAAGAGGGATTATACAGGAGTTGGTTTTGCAACTTTCGAGCCAGACACTTACAATATAATTCAATATTTCTATATGTGCTGCTAAGTTGCGAACCAATCACTGACTGACATCTGTTCCATCTTTTTTTTATGAAATTAGTCCGCCTGATGACCGTTCTAGATTTCAACCTGCGGACGAACCCATTAGCAGACACAAGCGTTCACTCTTTTGTTTCTGGAACAGCGGGGCTTGCAAATTATGTTTAAACGATTTGTATATTATTGTTTTACTTGTATTCGAACAGATAATAAACTTACAAAAACAATATACGTTGATGTAAAGTTTTCATTACTGTTAGAAATGTATTTATTATTGAAATAGTGGAAAACAGAATCGCAAAAGAAAGCCCAACACAGCAAAATTATATGAAAAAAAAATTGAGACTAGGAATTAAATTTTGTTAAATGGGATAAGACAAGTCTTTCGAAAAAAAAACGAAAACATTTCTCTTTACAATATATGACAGCCTTTTAAAAGCCTTTTATCACTGGATCAAATATATCTCTTTAAAATACCGTTTCGTCTTGAAAGTGAATAAACATGCGTCATTACAAATAGGAAAGAGACACTAATTGGTATTAATAAGTAGGGTATACTAATACTTAATAGTAACCCCAAATGGACGATGAGACTTTTGTGTTTATGCTTTGTTTCCTATTGTAGCGCTTTTTTATTTTTTTAAGTCATCATTTGAATTCAATATTAACAGGTGCTTTGCCTAATTTAACGAAGCTCATTAATTGTTACATATAAATCCACCTACTTTTCGATATATCGAAACATTCAATAACAAATTTAGGAGCTACTTTCAAGA
This sequence comes from Ruditapes philippinarum, assembly GCF_026571515.1. Taxonomy (NCBI): domain Eukaryota; kingdom Metazoa; phylum Mollusca; class Bivalvia; order Venerida; family Veneridae; genus Ruditapes; species Ruditapes philippinarum. Next base: position 7,675 of record NW_026864835.1, on the reverse strand, counting down.
TCAGCCACAACCATAAGTTAGAATCATTATCTTAAAATATTTGTTGGTTATTATTTAGTAAGAATGTGCCATGGTGTCAATCAGTGGAATTTTATCTAAATACTAAATGATCTTCCATTGTGAAAAGATGGATGATTGTAAAGTTAAAACTCTTACTATGAACTGGAACACACGAGACTAAACGACTGATTTAAAAAAAAGTTCAAAACTCATGCAGAATTTATGTTAAGTGGTACATTCAATAAGAAGAATGAAGTAGAAAAAAATGAACTATTTAATGCTGTGGGTCGCAGATCAGGGTCGTGAGATATATACGAAACATTAAATTGCATAATTATGATAATAAGAAACTTAAAAAGTGCATTTTGGCAAACTAAATCAAATGTGTTTTATTCTAGACATTTGTTTCAATCAAGAAAACAAAAACAGGATGAAGCTTTTGAACAATTTGTATCTGATTTGAAGCTTCTGATGGGTGATTGTGCTTATCCAAGGACAGATGCAAAAAAAAAATCACATTGTGTTTGGTGTAAAAGCACACAAAATTCGTGGAAAATTAATCAGAAAGGGCTCATATTTGATATATATCCGAACCGTTAAGGCCCCTTTGTTGTATTGCAGGTGTTACCAAAAATAATATCGAAAAATAATAATTCAAACTAAATTACGTTGCAAAAAAATCTATAATTTCATTTTTATATATAATCTAAAGTAGAGATATTTTAGGATATCCTTAATTACGCTTTTAGATCAAAATATATTTACCGATTAAAATTCAATTACAGAATTAAAATTCAATTTATAATTATATTTGGGTTTATGGGTAAATCATTTTAAGATAATACGTATAGTAGGGAAGAGTAACTTCACCATTTAACTACATCTTTAACATATAAAACTACATAAGACTTTCACATTTTCCCAGATATGTAATGCAATTAAGTTCGTAGGATAAAGTGATTACTCCCTAAGCGGGCAGTAAATGAACTAAAACAAATGACAACCTATGATCAGTTCTATGCCTTTAAAACTTCAATACTAAGAGTTTTTTTTAGAAATGAGGAATCAAAATCTGTAATATCATCCCTATAGAAATGTCTTTCTATTGGCCTTATGATTATTGTTCAGAATCAAATAATAGCATTCAGCTTATAAATCAAACAAGTATAATGATTGTTTTTTACTCAAAATGTTTGAATAATATAGAAAAATGTTTTCCATTTTAACATTAGTCTTCTTGTCCATTTTCCTACGTGTAGAATGTTTTTTTTTTTCAAAACATCCCTTAAAACACGAAAACGATCGGTTGTTTTCAAAGTATTGCCTAAATTACATCAAAGGTATAAATTATTGGTTAATTCTTTCAAAATCTGAGATATATATTGATAATGTTTAAAGATACGACCGTCGTTTTCAATGCAGTTGACAGTAACGTTAGTCTAAATACTCTTTAAAACTAAAGAAATGCTCTTGTAACATGACGAGGGCAGTTATTCCTTTCGTATTAGATTTTTAAATATACATACTAAATACGAAAAATTAAATTCAATACAATACAATAAATTTCACAATTATTTAAATTTGATGCCTTTTGGTACTTTCAAGTGTTTCTATATTTTGTAATAATATATTTAGGAAATACTTCATATTAAGAATTCTGATTTTATTTTTCCAAAGAATATGATTACTGTATCTGTTTATTCCGAGAATAGTTTTTTTAATAAGACATTCGTATTTTCATATTTTTACAATAAATCATTTTCATCATGACATATTCTTACGCTTGGACCTTTTGCTTTAAAATAAATCAAAACAACTTGATATGAGAATTTGAGGATCTGAATACGGTACTTTAAATTATCAGATGATGTGTCTTTGTTATTTGGTCAGCGTTTTCCAATCTTTTTCAATGATTGACAAAACAGCTGTGACGCATATTAATACCGAACTGTCAAAATTCTGACAACTGGTCTTCTTAATTAAGAATTCTCTTATTTATACAGGCAATTTCTTCCGCCTCTCCTCCAATGTTCAGATAAAATTGCTTTACAATTAAGTTGTTTGTAGTCAATTTTGTACACAAACACATTTCAATCTCGGTGATTCTAAGAACACTTAACAAACCGGGATTTGGTAATAAGATTTAACGATGACGTTCGTAAACTCTATGTAAGTAATCGTTGGTGCTGGCATTCACCAAAACAAACTCGGACCTTCATTACAAAGGTACGTAAACAATTATCTGATCTTTTTTAAGGAATGGAAAAATCGGGAATCATTAACTTAAAAACAGGGTAAAATTTTAGTTCACTCATTTAATTTAATTTGGATAAATTCTGATATAATGATACTTTATTTCTAAGTAGCGGTATTACCAAGATAATGGAAATGAAATAATAAATGATTAATTTTACTTCAAATTGTACCAAATATAGCCAGCATTTTTCCTAAGTAAAGAGGCCATATGTTAGTTGTCAATTTAGTTATGAACAATAAAAATAATTATTTGCTTGATAACTTCAGATGCAAAACACCTTACCATAATATAATCACAAATATTCTATAACAAAAATATATGCGATAAAATGAGCATAGTTGTACGGGCAACACTAGAATTACAAGGAAAGTGTTTAAAGTGAAATTTAATAAATTTCATAAAAACAGAAATAACGACAGTTCATTAATAAATAGGGGTTCATATCGAAGCCAGGTCTTATTTTGGTGTCCAGACAACCAAAAGGAGTTTTATTGGCAAACAAATATGCAACCTCATTGTGGCGAATTCGGAAGTACAATTTCTGTTTGCATAAGAAACTCCGCCTTCTGATCATCCGTACATCAATGTTAGATCAACAAACATGCCTATAAGTAGCAGTCCTAATTTAACTTTATATTTCCGCATTGTAACGGATATTTTTATACAAATTTAATCTTTTTTATGAGGTGATTATTTTTTCTAAACCACAGGCCTAGTGCACCGTGAAGCCCAAACGGTAAAAGTGTTTTAAATTTATTCAATGTAGCTTTAACTATGTTGTGTGAAAAATTGGTGTAGTGTTGTTAAAAAGATTACAAATAATTTGAATTTATGGAGTTTGATACAAAATGTACTAACAATTTATTATGCGTTGGCGAAACTCTAAAACCTAATCATAATACTACATGGCAAAACAGTATACAATAGGGGAATAAGTTACGATCACACCGGCAATTAAAAACTTCTTTCAAAGCAGAAGGAATACCTTACACTAACCTTAGGAAATACGAACGCTTATTGCTATGCCAGTTACGATTCGGAATTCTTTCATTACGAACTGAAACCGGTCGCTTTGTTGGGGAACCTAACGATCAAAGACTTTGCCAGTTCTGTGAAAGAGATGAAGTGGAAAGTGAAAAACATTAGCCTGTGATAAATATATGTCTCTAAGAAATAATGTATTCAATAATATTGCCAACCAAGTAAATAATTTATCTCAAATGGACTTATGAATTTTGATAACCCAATCACATACATGCACGAAAAGCAGACAAATATATCGTTAAAGCATTAGTTTACGCACTATATCCTTAAGCAGTATTTTAACAAGTGTTTCAACATATTTTCGGTAACTTGTGTGTATAATACTCAAATTACAAAATGTAATTATAAAGAAGGCCTAACAACCTTTTACTTAATGTACAGTTAGTTTGGTGTGTTTTTTTTAACATTCTATACTTTATAGAATTTCATGTAGAATCTTCTTAATATTTTGTTAAGCTTAATGAGTGCGGCACATGGTAATTATATAATTTACATTAAAAATATATATAATTCCATTTGCGGTGTACTTATATAAAAGTTTTGTCATACACTTATTCATGGTGACTGTGTTTATAATACTCATTTGTCAGTTCTAGGTGGCTTAAAGGTCCATTGGGCATGGAGTCAATGCTGTAAATCTTAATTCACATGTATCATATAATTGATTTTATACATGTCACTATAATAAAAACATTTCTTATCTAATCTTATCTTATGTTCGAATATACATTTAAGATAATCATATTTCAATTCTAATTATGCATTTGAAAAATAGCACAAATGTAATAAACAATGTATCCCGAAACCACCAATTTTCAATCACAACCTAAAGTACAACACATTCTTAATTCTGTGGCATTGGAGCCATGTCTGACTTAAGAACATAAAGTCTTTTTTGTATTAACTTTAACATTTGCAGGAATGCCACACTAGATTAATTGTTAGAAAAACAATAATAAATTTTTGTTTTAATTGACACACCATAAATTGCCAAACTTAAACTATATCAAAATAGTCACTTGTTTAAAATAGTTTAAAGATTTTTTCCAAGCAATTAAAAAAATTATTAAGCATTGGCTACAGAGTTTTTATCATTTACCTCCGTCTTAGGTGTATTAAAAACATTTATTTATTTCATGTACCACCAAATATTCATCAGACTTTACGTATGGGTCCTTATGAATAAAATCTTAAATATTGAAAAATGCATTAATATCTAAAATAAACTTAAAGTATAATTTCCCCTTCCATTTATTATTGACTGAAAGCAACTTCACTGATTGAATATTGGTCTTTCCAGGATAATTTAAAATCAATTATCATTACATTGTTTACTGACGTCATTTCTAGAATCGCGTTGATTTTTCATGAATTCATTACGCAATTATGCAAGCCTTAAACCATTGCTTCAAGAAAGTTTAAAAAAATTAGATTACCAATAATGAATGTACAAAAACATTTTTATTTTCAGTTGAATTTCGGACAACATAATTAAGAATTGTCGAACATGGATAATCAACTTGAGTATTCAAACGCTGATAATAATGTGGCAAACTATAGGGAACACAAGGTCCACCAAGATACAATGTCTGATCAGGGTATGAGTTATTTTCTTCAGTTGTTGAATTTGTTTCTGTGTTGTTCAGTTAGCGTGTTATGCTTCTGTTTCGTTTGAAAAGTACTAATAGCAACTACATATGTATGTATAAACCGGAGTGTTACTATAAGTAATAGTGCATCAGTCTTTACTAAGCTTGAATTTATACATTTATATGTCAACTCCTATTCCTTCTTTAATCTTTTTGGTAAACTTTTTTTTTCAAAGGACATGGAAGTATTGAATTGTACATATATATTGTATTTGCAAACATTTCTTTATTCTCTGTTTAATAGAAAAAACATGTGAATTATTCATTTTATGCTTCAGAAATATTTTTTATTTCTTTGGAACTGTCACACGTGGGTTTTGATAATGGATTTAAAGCATGTTAAGTGTCATATAACTGAGGAAAATAGCATTGAACATGTAGTTATAAGTTGTATAGGTATCAAAATATAATCAAAGTAGTATGTTGACTTCCATACAAAATACTGATCCACTATGATTATACTAATTGCCAACAGAGGACATTTTTTTTTTTTGGAACTGACTTAAGATACCAAAATTAAGAAAAGATTTTGAAAACAAAATTGATAGCATTTCTGAGGTAAATTGGCCTTTAAAAATAAATAGATAAAACCATATTAGAACAGGAAATTATTGGCGAGCTCTAAGAGCAGGCGCACAAAGCGTACATTATCATATACGCGAGTATCTCAAGATGTAATGGTTTTGAAAACTTTCGCCGGAAGTACAGCAAAATAATGAGTAATAAGTTTAACTGCTCTTCATCGGGGGCGATTTTGGTTTTCTGTCCTGTTATATTTGGAGCATGCCAGGAATCAGTATCGGCAGGTTTCCTGCATTGTTGTTAACCAAAGCACACCGGGAAATAGTTTTCCTGGTTTCCTTTCTCATTATGGTTCCTATTCAAATTAACATTAGGATTACCTTGCCAATTATCATTAAACTAAATGCAAAATTTCGCGAACTTGCGTTTTATCGAAATGGGACTCTTAACGCGTTCACGACGTTTGATGAATAAATCATGAAAATTTTGACTCACACTATTTAGCACAAATTTATGATAAATTGCAGTTAAGAATACGTTACACGCAACTTATACGTGAAATACAGAAAAAAAACAGAAATAGGCGCGGCAATATCGACTTCCGAACCGTTACCGTTTCGCTATATCCTTTTCCCGAAATGGAATTATAAAACCCGAAATTTGAGTGGATTTTGCCGGCTCGCGACGGCGAGTCGGTATTACGTTAGGATTTTACTGAGAAACAACCTAAAACTCCGAATCCATCCAAAAATTTAATCGAAGCTTAGCTTCCAGCTTTCTACAAAATTTATCTATCAGGGCTAGGATCCAAAATTATTTCGCCAATCAAATTTGATCTTATATAGCGTCAAAAAACCTTCAATTTTCACGCCATTTTTAAAAAGCAACAAGTATTGTTTTGAGCGCAAAGATATAATGATGATTAAAATGTTTGTTTTCATGGATTCTTTTCAGTAAATCATATTTACACTGACTTTTGATTTAGCGATTTCACCAGCCCTGTTTACTCTGTAGTAAGTTTTCGTTTGGTTAATTAACATAAACGACATCTGGTTCTGTGCATTTATTTCTTTTTCCTGTTTTCCGGTCATTTCATCCTTTCCGGTATTTAGTGTATGTATTTATTGGCCGGGATCCGGGACGCCCGGGATCCGGGATCGTATAAGATAATAGAGGAAAAAACTAATAAACTATATTTGTGTTGATTATTGTCGTAATGAAAGGCCATTAAACGTTAAGTTTTTTTTATTGTATGTAATGAAAGTTAAAATTGATTTAACTTAGGATATAGATATATTTAGAGCTATTTATTAACAAAATCACAATACTTATAATTATATGCCTATTTCATTGGAAAAATCAAAGACTATATTCTTTAATTGGTAAAATCCCGGGATCCCTATATGTTTTAATACGATCCCAGCTTTTCTGAAAACAATATTCTTGAACTGTCCAATTCCTGGGATCTCTTTATTTCTTAATATGATCCCGGCTTTTCTGACAACTATATTCTTGAACTGTCCAATTCCTGGGATCTCTTTATTTCTTAATATGATCCCGGCTTTTCTGACAACTATATTCTTGAACTGGTCAATGTCCGGGATCCTATTTTTTAAATATGATCCCGGCTTTTCTGACAACTATATTCTTGAACTGGTCAATGTCCGGGATCCTATTTTTTAAATAGGATCCCGGCTTTTCTGGCTGAATTGATTGACAACTTGGGTTTACTTTAGGACTTGTATCTGTCACTTATTCCAATACAAAATAACATATTACAACTTAACTTCGTATAAAGAGACATTTTTATGAAATCTACTTATCTATTTTTTTTTCTGGTCAAGGTCAACAGGCAATAGAGTAAATGTGCATAGACATAGGGACTTCATTCTATCTGTTTACATGCATCTTCATATATACTCATATTCCTCTTTATTAAACTGAGAGAACTGGCTTCCTTAACTTTATATGCCACTTTTATTTTGATGTTCACTGAAGTCTTTTCAGCTAACAGAACTGTCATTTTTACATTTAAACACGCCCCTGGAAAGAAATTACGAAGCGAGTCGCTACTAGCTTTTAATAGCTGCCGGTTTCTTTTTGCCGCGCCAGTTTTTGGCAAATTCAACCCCTATTTTTACGCGCTTTAAAAAAATGAAAACTATCTTAAATTGTCATATTTACTAAATGGTTTAAAAGTTAA